>NW_021167382.1:0-61390 GCF_003724135.2 Verticillium nonalfalfae | reverse complement strand
GGCTGATGAGAGTACGGCCGAGCCCTCAGAATGATCTTCTCATGCCTGCCCCGTATCCTACCTCGCAAGGATCAAACGCGAAACACCATGATCGCACGTTGCACTCTCGCGATCACATCATCAAAATGGACGTGCCGAAAGTTTCTTGGGACCAGGGGTGAGGGAAGGAGGGGAGGGAAGGGGGTGTGAGCTTTGACGCGACGAAGATATCCCGGCATCATCGGTGTTGGCGAGGAAACTTTACTGTCGCATTTCATGGTCGCCCGGCATGATCGCAGAACACAAACGAGACGAAAGCCACGGCGAGCGCAGCGCTCACAAGGACACTTGTTAGTGGAACTTGACGTGGGGGTAGGGGTGCGGTGTGCAATTGGCAATTGACCCTGGCTGTCGTCTGCGTCGTCGTCGTCGTCGTCGTTGTCGCGGTTGTTCGGCTGTTACGCCAGAGTCAGTGAGGCCCACATGGTTGACCGATCGCGACAGTGCAGCATGAGTAACCATGACAGGTCAGTTTCTCCGTCACGGTAGTACATGACCGATAAGATCCTGCGAGATATGCGAGGTGACACTGCGGCGTGCAAACTGTGAAGTGAAGCACACCGACTGAACATCGACCTTTCCTCCCACTTACCCACACAAGAGCAAGTCTGGCCAAGCGTCTGCCCCTCTCTCATCGTCGCTAATAAGGCCTCATCGTGTCGACGCCAGGTGGGTAGCCCCTCCCCCCCTTCGTCTACCCGACAGGGAGTGCCCGATATGGTCGGCGACTTGAGATTTGGACACGAAAAGCGACAGAAGGTCTAAACATGATCGACGGGTATCTGTGTAGATCCCGCAGCGCGCGATCTGTTGGAGTGCCAGCTTGGTCGTCAGTCTCCCTACATCGGGGCAAAGAGCCTAGATGAGGAAGGATGGCCGTGATCAAGAAGGGAGAGCTTGCGAGAGGACCTCTTGAGTCCGACAACCTGGGATTGAGGTCTTGATGCACGAGGGGCAGGATCTCATATGTATGTCACATCTCACATATGCAGAGAGTCAGCATTGCATCGAAAAAACAGAGCGAACAGTGAATGATGATGGGTGCGAGGCCTCTTGTGGCACACTCATTCGCCAGGAAACTCAGTCTTCCGACTGGCGAGGTTTTGCGTACCATGGGCGGCCCACATCTGGTTCGATACCGGGCCCCGTGATTGAATCCAAAAGACCAGGGCAGGGGTCACAGCACAGGATCGGGTCTTGCGTTCAGAGCTCCCTATGCCCCGGTTTCTCGATGAGGTCCTGCGCGGTTCATGTACTTCGCCGATTCTGGCAGCAGCGATCCCAACTTGGCATACGATCAGGTAAAGATGGCATGAGAGTCCGTGTGTCGTTTCGACTTTCATCGTCTAGAACCAAGTTGCCGTTGGTCTTTAATTTGGTCGACAGGGCTGTTGGCGAAGAAAAAGGTTTGTGCCTGCGTCGAGTTCATGCTTGCCCGTTTGGCCTGCGGATCTCAGTCTGAGGACGCCAGTGACGAAGCCTCGCAGCAGTGCAAGGGGACCCCTTGAAGCGACAACCACGATGGACGCAGGCGCGGCAACCGGCCTGAGCTTTTTTGGTTTTTGGGCGAGATGAAAGCGAGACGAGATTTCAACTCGTCGGATGAGATGGTTGGAGGGTCTCGTGACCCACCAATCTTTCGCCGGCACACATCATCCGGAGTTGACATATGCTTCTCAACGGCCAATTCAGGCCTCTTCGCGCCCCTTGCGCCGCGCTCCGCGTCATTAGTTGATCTTTAGGTCGACTAAGGTGAGACAGTGTGGTTTGACGGAGGCCTGGCGATAACGTGACGCACGAGACGGGCAGTGATGTGTGCCCACCAGAAACGTCGGTTCAGCGAGAGTGGTCCAGCGCCTGGCGCCAATGACAAACGAAGGTCGAGGTTCGTCTCAAGACTTTCAGTGTGTTAGCACACCACAAGCTCATTCCCCCCTCCCCCACCGAGCAGATCCGAATAGGGCCCAAGATCTTTGAACGCCACGATCCGGCAGGCTTGCTCTGACCGGCACATGATGCCGACGATGAGATGGTGTGCACTCTGTCATGGATGACGATTCGTCCCAGATATCGGAAAGCAACAGAGTCGACGAGTTTGTTCCCGCGGAAAACCTTGTATCGCGCCTCACCATCATGACCCTAAGCGTGCACTGCAAGAATGCCGGCATTCAGGTGACGGGAGAGTATCGCTGCCCAGCCTCATCAGTTTGTCAGCCACGGTGGCGGCATGTTGTCATCATCAAAGATTTCAATTTACCCCTGCATGGCCTTGTCTCAGAGCCAGCTCAAGTCCTCACTTGCATCATCTTGGCTCCAAGTCCGTGAGCGGGTCAACAGCATCTCGCAAGCGTGATCTCATCTTCGCTCCATCTCATCTCCGCTTCAACGGCAACAAGTCGAAGGGCGTTACGGGTGCTGCAGGGACGGCAGGCGGTCCCCCTACGATGTTTGGTTTGATGGCCCGATCACAAACAATAGACGACTACAGAGTCTGTGGCTGTCGTATCCACGTCAAGCCGTTTCGACCCTCCGCCAGCCGCCTGTTGCACGCGCACAGACCCAAATATGACAAGCGACGTTGATCAGATTCGTACTGAGTAGCGAGCGTTGACGATAGGCCAGATGAGGGAGCCCACTCAGGGGACGGGCCAGTGTCCAGCTTGCTGCACTCGGGCTTCGTTTGACATTTTGAGATGTGATAGGGAAGCTGATGAATTGCACTCATGGTCTTGCGGCGCTCCACTCCACTTGCAGTATTTTGTTACAGACAGTACTCATGTCAGGTCGGATGACACGGAGGCTTGCCACCAGTCAGTAGCCTGGAATCCTCAGAAATGTCTTGGTCGTGCTGATACTTGATAGTGGATTTGGTCAATCAGCAGAACGCCTCCTAGTCTCGAGCTTGTGATTGGCGACGTCAACAGTTGTGTAAACCGCTGAACCCCGCAGGGGCAGGTTCTGGGGTTGACCAATACAACCCAATGGTAAGGCTGAGCGGGCGCGTCAATTACATGGCCCCTGGGGTTCGGACTGCCTGAACAAAGAGCCCGCTGTTGGCTTTTGGCTAGTTGGGGAAAGGGGGTCTCTGGGCCCTTGTCGCACGAATGGCGACATGCTCAGAGCTCTGTTTCAAGCTGTAAATAACCAAGCGTGCGTGACTTTGCAGCTTCTTCTGACGTCTGACTGGCCGATGCGGGCTGAGGCTTGCTCGGTGCTCAGAACTGCCGAGCGTAATAATTACGCCTCTGGATTCGGAGACCATCTGGCAGCCTGTCGTGATCGTGACGCGGGAGAAAGCTATACGTCTGTGCTTGATTAGTTGGCTCACTAAAACATTAGCAAAGTACCTGAAGGCGGGACGGATCGTCTAGGCCCTTTCCTCTACCGTCACCCGATATTGGTCCATGTCACATGCCAGGTGTTCCTTGCCATATGAGCTGCTCGCAAGACATGGACCGAGTGCCTTGTCACTCGACCATGAGGTCGTCACGATGCGCCTGACCCAGCTTGTCTCCTCGGGTGTCCATTGGGGTGTTTGGTGCTATGGGCTCGATATGCGAGTTGGGTGGGTGGTGGATGGATAGATGGATGCGGAGACCCGATCCGCCGTACCCATTGGCCGGCCATGAGTTGGGATGAGAGAGCTGAGGTTGCAGCAACGGGACGGCTTGATAAGATCTTATCTTCTGGCACAGCCACGGCCCTGTGGACCTCATATTGAATGGGGTCTGAGAGTCGATTCCTATGTTCCGAGCTCACGGGCTGTTTGAACCCCAGCGTCGAGTTGCTTTCGGTGATAAGGTCATCAGAAAACCTGAAAATCGCAGTGGCTGGCCTGCCTGTCTGATCTTTCAGACATTCCATGGTCTTTGGGTGACGGCTCGCCAGATGGTTGGTCATGACCAACCAACACCGAGACAGTACATGGACGACCTTCACCCACTAACCGCATTTCTGGGTCTTGCGCACTGGCATCATCGGCCTGCAGCATAGCTAAGCCCGATTTAGCCCCTGCGTAATTGCTTTTGCATCGGGTCTCTCCTCCCAGCGGGCCGGATTCAAGGTGTTACAGCCTGGCTCGGCCACTGAGATGAATGACGGCTGGCCATCTCATGGCACACATTAGCGGAAAGTCAAATGGGCAACGCCTTACTGAGGATGCAGAGGAGGCGCTCCTGATGATCAAGTCCAGACTTCATCATATGCGAGCTCTGTTGAGTAATCTATAGCGCCTGGCAATGCAGGGTGGATCTCCAGAGTCACTCGGCCGTCAACGAGGAGACACTCGCTCCGATATTGTTCGGCGATCAACTCATTCGTGCTTGTTTAGGTCCCCGGCGACCCCCCGCAGAAACCCAATCCTTTTGATCTGTCTCGGGTTCGTTACCTAGACGAGGTTGTCTTCGCGTGATGAGGGAAAGGTGGCGGGCAGTCAAGGCAAGTGAATGTGTAGAGGGAAAGAACAATGCCTGATGGGCTTGCACAGCTTGCTCCTCGCCGCAACGGTTTTTCTGTCTCCAACAGAGAGACGCTGCTTCGGATTGCAAAGCGTCTGGAGCAGATCGTGGTGCTTGCGCGAAGCGCTGGTAGCGATCGATTTGTTACATCGTCGACGAGTGTGAGCATCGAGGAGTTTTCTGTCACAAATCATATCCCCTCGAAGTGGTGGCGGCTAATAGTCTCCCTGGTCCAAGTGGATTCCTGCCAAGACCCGCGGCAGTCCGGAAGCCTCCTAGGAGTGAGACTAGGGCAAGAGAGGGACAAGGGTGCTGGTTGTGTTTACCATGGGCAAAATCGAAATCTGATATCTGACATGACAAGAGACGGCGCCCCTTGTGGAGGTAGGTACAGTACGTTGTCGGACACCTTGAGATGTGCGCGGATTCATCCTTCAGATCGGATCGTGATCTCTTGTACGAATCATAATCATGATATGCTGAGGGGGGTTCATTCCACAACGGTGCGATCTGTTCAACAGCGAGTTTGAGCCGGTTGCCCATCACAAGGAGCAAGCCAGGTGAAGCGAGCCTACAATCAGCGTCCTGAGATGGTCCCCTCCTGCCCATGTCAGTTTGCTCTGACGTCGATGGCGAGCCTGCGGGATCTGACAACTCCGAAGACGGGCCCCGTTGTAAGAAGCTTCGCGCAAATGCTAGTTTGTATCTATCACCACACTAGTTGATCAGTAGTTGCGAGCTGGTGTTGCTGGCGGGGTGCAGCTGGATACACGAAGCACGTCGTTCTCCTTTTTCCTTAAAACGGACTGGTGGAAAAGCTGAACAGGTGCGGCTCGAGTTGAGCGGGATAGTACTCAAACACGCACACGGGGCCTGGTGTTATCAAGATCTGATCTGCACAACGCGAGATATACGATGATGCCAGATGCGCGGTAGGTACCTACGATAGGCGGCACCAAGTATAACGGACCGTACTGCGCGGGGATGGTGACTACCTGCGTCCCTTGCATGAGGACTGGCTGAAGAGCGCTGGGTGCCTTGGTATAATTGATTTTTTTTATGTCTGGTGCTGCTGAAGAGCGGAACACGTAGCGGATGGTTGGCGCAAGGGTTGTCTCGAGTGGGCCTCCAACCCTGGGAGGCCACCAAGCCAGGTGCATGTTGCGAGGGGAGTTTGCGAGCTGTCAGATATCCCATATCCAAGCGCGGAGGCACCTGGGCTAGGAACCAGCTTGCGCAAGTCGCATTGCGCAGAAAGAAGCGATGCGGCATGCAAAGCTGAAGACTGCTGATCAACGACATTCGCGGCACCCTGTCCGATGATGATGACCGCGGCAAGCGACGAAGAAAGTAGGGGTTTCCCAGTTGTTCCTTGCCGTGGTTGATGATGGCGAGATTTTACAGCTGCTCACGACGAAGGCTTGGACTGAGTGGTGAATGACACAAACGTAGAGCAAATGGCGTTGATGCCCATGGCGATATTGATGGCGCTGATACTCGTGGTAGCTGCTGATCCTCCAGAAGGGTTTCGTGGGGGGAGTTGCCTCGCTGCTCTGCGTTGCTTGCTGCTCTATTCTTGCACTTCGTTTCGTGACAAAGGGTTATGGGGGGTTCGCCAGGGAGCGTTTGGGGGTCCAGCATCGGCTCGAGCGGGTGCGTCATTAGACAGACAGCGGATCACTCGCGCTAAAGGGGCAGGCAGGCACACTGGACGGGGATACAAGCTGGGAGCTAGGGTGCACTTACCCTCTCTGTGCGCTACATGTACACGTCCCAAGTACAGGTGGGGTGAGAGGTGGGGTGAATGGTGAAAGACGAGGAGATGAGCGTAGGCATAGGCAGGCGCCCCCCCCCCGCCCCCCTTCCTCCCGCACGCAAGAACGAGATGAAGCTAGTGCAGAGTTGAGATCCCAAACAGCAGGGTCTTCCCCTGGTGTGCCTGCCGTGGACTTTGTCTGGGAACCCCAGCGATGCTGGACACTGCAGCAGCCCACTCGGGTCCTTTTCCCCACTCCACCAATACTGTGGCTGCGAGCCCTGTGTTCCGCAGGCTGTGCTGTCGTCAACTCCCTCGATGTCCAGCATTCATCGCCTGGTCCTCGCAAGCTCTGCCAGTCTGCTGAAGTACGCTACGACCTATCTATGCGTTGACGTCTCTATTCCCGACTTGCGACCGACCCTCTCACGCATCTTTGACCCCGAGATTCCCTTTCTCGCCGCCCTACCTTAGACCGCTCCACCGCGACCCTTGTCGAACGTTTCCTACGAAGCTCCCACACCAGCATAGGGCAGAGCGACCTGACTTGCGATATGGTGGTCATGGCGGGACTGGGCGGACACGTCAAGGTTGACTTAGTTGGCAGGTGGCTTGTCCGAGGGCTATGCCCTCTGTACCCGTTGCCGCCTCTGCGTGGCCGATCGATTCCACAGCACCCCGAGAGGCCTGCCTAGAGCCCCGGAGCATGAACAAGCAACAAGCAATGAGCAGCACCTCGTTGCATCTGCACGCCTAATGTTTATTCCGTCCAACTAACACGAATGTCTGTTTCAACATAGCACAGCCAACTCGGCCACGGCAGGCCTCAGACGTGCTTTCAGGGCCCTTTGACACTATCCAGCTGCTATCAGCCAGCCAGGTCAAGCCGATTTCACTCTCCCCACAACATGTCTCATTGACCGGCTCGACCTATCCCGACCTGACTTCGGCTGGCGACTGTCACTGATGGAGCCCCCGTTGGTCCCCCCAGCTCAAGCCTCTCAACGCCGCTCGTCGTCCAACAGGCAAAGCTAGTGCACCGGCCCTGGCCGCCGCCCCAGTCAGTCAGTCGGGATCATCGTCAAGGTCATAGTCAGGGCCAAGCCCGACCAGGCAAGGCGGGTTGGATCATGATCAGGGGGGATGACGCCTCAGGACCTGAAGTCTACCATCCCGCACCAAGCCTCTTTTCCCGTCTTTTGGTCACCACACCATCCTGGCAACCTGGCAGTTGGGGGTGGAGGAGGCAACAGCGGAGGGGGGGGGGTTTATGGCAGGGGTCGGTGTTTTCCCTCGTCCTGCTCCCAGAAGTGGGCTGTGCCAACCTCCCGATCCCTCACCCCCTTCTCCCCTTCCTGGGACCTGGACACGGCCCTCTCCCAGGCCCCTGGCCAGTGGGGGTGCAACCTCTCCCGAAAGGGGACATGGGACTTGGTGCTCACCCTCTGCCGTCGTCAACTCTGGGCCCGAACGGTAGACCTCATATCGACGCTAGGTATCTTGCTTTTGCTGGACCATGGCCCACGGCCCACGTAGAGACTTGTCTCGTGCATGGGTGCAACGTAGTCCAGATCTCTCACGGGCTTTTTCCAATCGCCTGGCTCTCTCAAGGATCGACCCCCAGCCATGGTACATCAGCCTTCTTCTCGCCGCCATTGTATATATATACAGTTGTACGACCCCTCGAGATACCACTTTTTGCTTTCTCGTCCTACGATACAGTGCTCTTGATAACAACCCACCAAAGCAGCTTTCTTAAAGTCTTACTTCCCCTCGTGTCACCCAAACATCCATCTCTGCTATATCTTCACGCGATCGACCCAACATTCCTGGACAACATGTCTCCCTCGCCCACCCCTCAACCCTGGGACCAATGGTCGCAACAGCAGCAGCAGCAACAACAGCCCCAACATCACTCTGGATATTCCCTGATGGATCAGTCTGTGTTCCCTCAATATGCCTCGCCAACACAGTATGACCCCAGGACAAGCCAGTATGATCCGAGAACTGTTGTCACCTCTGGTCCCCTCGTCGCACCTCACATGGCTCCTCACTATGTGACAGCACCAGCCTATGGTGTATCTCCCATCTCGAACATGAAGCCTCACTTTTCCACACAGACTCACTACTCCTACGGCCAGTACGACCAGCCTACAGGCCACCTAGCCATGCCTTACTCTCGCATGAGCCCCCAGCAAGAGCGCCACGGCCTCCCTATGGTATCTCAGATGCCCCAGCAGCAGCACCTTCACAGCCAGCAGCGCCAACAACGCAGTCCCTCAGCCGCCAGGAGCGAGACGCTGAGCGCTCCCAAGACACCGGATCCCATGAACACAAAGGAGATTACCTACAACAAGCCTGTCATGACAGATGATGTAGTCTTCACGACTCCTGTTGATGTCATGATGAAGGCTCTTCAGAAGAGGAAAGATAAGGAGGATCTTGCGAGCAGCAACTCCTCCGAGGCTGGTGCTGGCAGCGTCAAGTCTGAGCCCTCTTCCCCTCATCCGGTAAGCCTTCTGCCTCACTCCTAGGTCGACAAATGCTGACTTTTCCAAGTCCAGTACAGATGGTAGCCAGGAAACTACCGACAAGGTGAAGAAGTACAGGTGTCCCTACGACGGATGTCCCAAGAGCTTCCAGCAGAGCACACATTTGGAAACACACAAGCGCGCCCATACTGGCGACAAGCCCTACGTAAGTATGTTCCTGGGCCACATGACCGACACGTACTAACTCCGACCAGAAATGCGAGTGGCACGGATGCGGACGTCGATTCTCACAGCCTGGCAACTTGAAGACACACACCCGACTTCATACTGGCGAGCGCCCTTTTGAGTGCGAGATGTGTGGAGCCTGCTTCGCGCAACGCGGCAACTTGACTGCGCACAAGGCTACACACAGCAAGACGAAGCCCTTCGTCTGCAAACTTGATACGTGCAATAAATGCTTCACGACGCGGGGAAATCTCAAGGTAAGCTTCAGGTCATCAGGCTATAACGAATTCAGTTTTATTGACAGATTACGTGCAGAACCACCAGAACAAGTATCACAAGGAGACAATCGCCCAGCTTGTTGACTGGATCATTTCTCTTACGGACGTTGACGCTCTGTCAGCCAAAGACCGTGACCTGCTCTGGTACTTTTCCAATATCTACAAGAACAGCAACAAGGGCATCAAGGGCCGAGGTCGCGACCGCCGAGTCAGCGAGGTCCGCATGGGCAAGACAAAACTCAGCTCGCCCGGCATGGGCCTCCCCCGATCAAAAATGCTCGACTCCTCCTTCTCCCGCCTTGGACTCGGCTTCTGAGAGACGAAACACGAACAAACGCTAATGTGGCGACGACGATCACACGCTTCCTTACATCATCATTTCGCGGGGTTTCTCACAGTCAGTTTTTGAATTTGGCTCTCACTTATTTATTCCCCTCGGCCGGACTATGCGCCGGCGAGGACCATGTACCACCAAAAGCGCGCGAACAGGGACGGCACCAATATTATCGAGCGATACCAGGCGTGCCTTAGGGCCGCGGCATCAGGAAGATACACCGATGCGGAGGCTGCGAGTCTTTTCTTTCTTTTCCGTCTTTTTTCCTTGGACTATACTTCTTCATTTTTACGAAGCATGTTTACCACGACTAAAGCGAGCATGCGGGGGATTGGCCATGGCGAGGCGGTCAGCGGCGTTGTGTGCGGTTGCACTCTGGAGTTACTAGACCCGGAGATATTACGCTGCCGATTATGGGAGGATTGGGAAGATGATGCACCCCCTTGCCTTGTGCGGGACGGGGAGGGGGTTTTGCGTGTACAATATGGAAGAGAACATGGCGAATGACAAGAGCTTGGCGAACATGGGACGGTGAATACGGGATCACATAAAGAGGAGGGCACGGGACCGAGACCCAGACCAGGGCGGTCAAGCATTTGCGCAGTTCGCGGTGTCCTGCGACGACAACGAGATGAGATGGGGGGGTGGGTGGTTCAGTCATCAGGAAATAGGGCTCGCTCGGACTTTTTTCCTTGGTTACATTTTCTGATAGAAAACGAACAACTGACGAATCAACTATTCCTGTCACTTTGCCGTGTGCCACTGCATAGTATTATGGAACATGGGCGAGATTCAATGGCAGCACGTCTGAGGTTGCTGTCGACATAGGTCATTGAGGTTTCGAGCCGTATCGGGACAGCTGCACATGAACCCCTGTCGTTTCGCCCGTTGGAACCGGGGCTGGGCCTCTCCGAAAGATTTCGGTACCGCCGTCACTTGGCACACACCCGCCTCGACACGACACTCTTGAGTGAGGCTTGAACGGATGCTCCAGCGGGAGAGAGCTGTGGCGGCGCAGGATCTTCTCCCCCCCCCTTTCCCACCGGGGAAGCTCCGCGAGAGGCCAAGCGTCGACGGTAAGGCAGGCGAGCCGATCCAGCGTCCCAGTGACCCATCCAGCGGGGTGGGTTCTCAGGGCTGGTTGGCATACAGACTTGCTTCTGCTCTGGTCCTCTCCACTGCCCATGCCGCTGTCATATCTCGCACGCGCGCGCGGATGGTGGTGACGGGGAACAGGGCGTTGGGACCAGTTGCCTTGCTCTCGATTGAGGGTGTGCCCGTGACAGAGCCACCGATTTCTGTCTGCTCATCCAGATCCCCATATCGGTCGGAGGACAGGAGCGCGGGGAGGCGGAGACTTCTCGCCTTGGGACGTCAATTGAAACGTAAAATGGTAGTCATCAGGAAACACAGCGACGGTTCAGCTTGCGCGTGCTGGTCGACCTTGTCCACCTGCCTGCCTACCCGCTCCTTCCCTTGCCCTGGTGACCATTTTACCTTTCTCTCCTAGTGGCCCCAAGGCAAGGTACCAACAAGCAAGCAAGCAAGCAAGCAAGCATGAGGCGGGATCCAGTGCGGACCGAGGAGCGCGCCGGGACGTTGAGGTCGCCGATCCCCGCCCCTGATTGCTGGAACCAGGCCCTTTTTGGTTTCCAGGATAAGGTACTGTACTGTACGTAAGGGGGCTGATGTCGTAGCTTGATCTTAGGTGACAACGCGCCTTGAGGCTGGAGATGTGGCTAAATCCCGCAACGCTGCCATCGTACAAGCTTGCTTGATAACGTACCTACTAGGTACTGTAGCATGCTACCTAGTTAGCTCACTTGAGATACGGTTCACAGAGTGGTGATCCGTCAATGGGGAAGGGCTATTGTCCACCCTTCCCCCCCCCCCCCCCCCACGCGATACCCAAGCACGCGGGTTTTGGTGTTTGACGTGATGGTCAGAGAACGGACGGTGGGAAGAAGGGAAGGGGGGGAGATCCTTTTGGCATCCTCCAATCTCAACAACGTCCGGGGCTTTCATTATCTCCCCTGCCATGTGCTACTGTGCCGTTGCACTGGGAAATCCCAATTCTCGGGTGTCACGACATGAAGCGGGTGAGCAGACCTTTGGGACGAATAAGCCTTCCATCCATTCCAATCCCATGCCTTCCCTCCCTCCCCCCCAGGCGACCCTTTCCATTTGCGTGTACGGTGCTGAACTTGAAAATTTGGGGGCCATTTACCAAGAGCCATTAGAGCGCGTAGATCAACGAAGCCGGTTGGAAAAAGCCTTGATTGGTGACGAGGATCTTTCTGACCTGTCACTCACAATGTCATGGTTCAGCTGCCCTCTCCCCCCTCCCCCCTCCACCCTCCCTCCCGCCATCGCCGTGGCCGCGATAAACAAACCCCGAGCATCATCTCTACGCTCGAGGACCGAACCAAGGCATTGCGAATCCACTCACAACTGGCCTACCGGGTCTATTGAGAGGATGCCAGGTCAGCTGGTCAGGATTGCTGGGCGGGTTTATGACATGCCCCTCCACCAACACCCACCCACCCCCTGGTCCGACTGTCCGAAAGAGTCGTCCCGACGCGAAAGCATCTGGGATGATGTCCTCCCCCCCCCTTCACCCTGGGCCGACCCCCCCGGGCCTTGCATCGGCAGCGGCTTCGTTCCGGATCAATACCAAGGCGAGGCTGATTGATAGGTTCCCAGAAAACCGGTCGCGCCTGTGAGAGCGAGGGAGAGAAAGCATGACGAGGGGTCACCTTTTCCTGCTGCCCGGGGGTTTTCTCTTTCGTCAACGAGGTGGAGGGGGATTCGCAATTGAATCGTAACCCCCCCCTTGGTTTCCAGTCCGTTCCCAAAACCCTGATCCTGGGCCAACACACCCCCTCGTCGCTTTGCTCCCTGCTGGGGTGACAGAGAAAGGGAGGTGTAATGTGAGAGGTGGGGACGCATTGAGTGCAGTAGGCTCGCCGAGGAGACCAGGTTGAGGGGGGGGAGGAGTTGAGTGGCAGTGAAGTGTTCAGTCAACGTGAATGATGTGATGCATGCGTGTCCGTTTGCCCAACCTTGGCCGTTGGCGATACACCCCTCCACCTGGAGCCTGCCTTAGAAGTCCGAGGGCCGGGCATCACCGCCTCGAAGATGCTGTCGTTGAGATGTAGGGAGAACAGAAGAAGGCAGCAGCAGCAGCAGCATGTGCATTCTGCAGGCTTTCACCGCCCCGTGTCTCGGACAGCCGTTCGACGCCCTTAGACGTGGTCGTGGTTGTGGCGCGTCTTCTGCAGCAGATGCAGTGATAAAGTCAACAAGTCGTCGTTGACAGCGGGTCAAGGCGGTCAAGATGCCAAACTGTTTTATGCAGGCTGGTCTCTGTTGAGGGGCGGGTTGGCAGATCAGATAGGTTTTTTTGGGGGGGAGGGGGGGTTCTGCAAGTGGTGATGGAGGACCACTGCGCTGACTGTTTTCGAACGTGCATGGCTACTCTGTTGTTGAAGATGGTGGTGTCGTCAGTCGGTCGGTCAAGCAAGTCGGTCATCATGCAGGTGATAGACGGACACATGGCCGCGAGGAAATTGACCCCTCCTGCTGGATGCCATCATGATGTCTCGAACCAACAATGACTGGCAGCAAGACGCCGTGGAGAAAAGTAGAGCATTCCAGTCCATGGTCCATCCACCTACCACGTCGTCCGATAGCGACACACCGACGATCCGTCACAATCTGTCCGGCTGGAGGGGTCTCAGAAGCTCGAGAAGCTTCTGGAGGGTTGTCTGGGGTCAAGGAACAAAGGTATCGCCTGCATATGCACGTTGAACTCGACACAGCCGTCTACGACACTTTTTCTTCGCCGCCCCGTCCCTCCCTCGCGGCGATACTTGGTAGGCCGAACTACCCATTGCAGGTCGCTGCAGCGCAATGTACCACTGCCGACTTGAAGAGATTTCCGCCTACTGAACGTGGTTGAGGCAGCCGATACGCGGCTGCCGGCCAACCACGACCAGACCTACGCTGCTGCTCACACCTGCACCGCCTTTTTCCCTTGATCTACCGTGTCAACCGGAGATGACCTCTGACCGCTACTACACAGATGAACGAATCGAGAGCCTCCACCTGCGCAGACCCTCCGAGCCTAGAGGCTCGTATCGTCTGCATCCCTTTGCGCAGCGAGGATCGACAGGCAAAGTACAGCGATATTCCTCGTTAGAGTCTGGGCCCCCGATGCCTGACGTCCGGCAGCTATCCTGACCTTACACGAGGAACCGTCAGGCGCAATCTCCCCCTTCCCCCCAGTCCGACTGCCGTGAATACATTCTGAGACTCTCATTGTTCTGTCCACTCACGACAAGTGAAAGCTGACAGCTCTTTGTCCCCCTCCTCCATCCCTACCTACCGTAGGATTGAAGGAGGGGGCGGGGGGCTCAGGGCAGTCAGCAAGGCTGGGCGTTGCGAATGGCTGAAATGGACGAGGGGCTAGAACGGTTCCGTGAGTTTCAACCTTTTCTGACACTCGTGAACGAATCATCCTTCTCAGGACATGGAGCGACAATCTTGACACACGCCTCGACGATGCATCACGGTGCGTGATTGGCCGCGCGGAAGAGCCGAATGGAGGCAAGGGGGGGTGGTGGTGGCCAAGGGGAAAGACTGATTCTCGTTCTGGATCTCTAGCCACCGTGCAGCGTCGACACGAAGAGGATGTTGTCCCCGGCCTTCAGCTCATAGGCCTCCTCGCCCTCCAGCTCCCAGTCTGCGTCGTTGATGAGGACTAGGATGCCTGGTCGGCTGGGTGAGACGGGTCAGCCATTGACAAAAGATTTATGATGAGGATATCCATCGACAAGGTGGAGAAGAAGGGGGGGGGGTGGTAGGCAGTCAGTTGACAGCCCAACTACTGGACACAGGCGAAGGTTGTTTGTGATGAAGGCTCGACGGGACCCCAGGGAGTGTCACGACTGACTGGCTGTGACAGACAGCCTGAGATGTAAGGGGGAGGGGAAGGGGGAGGGGGGCGAGTGGCTGGACATACATGTGATCATCGAGGACGAAAAGCTCCTTGCGACTGTCTTTCATGACGTTCTTGCAGAGGTGGTCGATGAGATGAGCAATGGTCGCAGGCTGGCCATCCTCGCTGCGCGAAGGGATCGAGACAGCATGCTTTCGCTGGTCCTCGAACAGCATCTCGAGCCCGCCTCTGCACGAAAGGTCAGTCAGCGGGGAAATAAAACAGCCAAAACAAAAACAAAAGACGTGCGACGAGGCAAGGGAGCGAGTGAAGTCGAAGAAGGCTGGTTCTGCCTCTTGGTACCTCCAAAAGACACCCCCTTCACCCCTTCAAAAAGTCTTGAAGATGGGGGGTTCAATGCGGATAGTTGACTCACGAGAACTCGACGGTGAGAGATGTCTCTTCCATGCTTGTGTCTTGAACAGCAGAGATACCTTGCTACAGATGTGCTGTGTAAGGGTATCGGAGGCCCCGACGTTGATCTTGGATCTGATGGAGGCTGTGTGTGGTGGTGAAATGGAACGGAGCCGCAAGTTTGACAGCGGATGCGGGCGCCCGTTGCAGAACCCCCCCCCTCCCCCCTAGGGCGGTGCCTCAGTGGAGTGTTTTGACGTTTCTTGTAGCGAAAGTATACCGTACACTGACACACCAACCGAGCAGCCCGCCGTATTCTTGTTCTGCACAGAAAATTCGACGTCAACTCTTCCAGCCACTGCCATGAACCAATCAGAAGACGGTAATTGATGAGTCCTTGGATTCATCCATCAACCATCTACCACGTCGGTATCCCTCGTCCCATCATGCCCGACCTTCAAGCAACGGCCGAGTATCTCTCTACCGGTGCTAACAGGCACACTGCCATCGCCGACTGGAGCCAGTCTGGTGTGCTTGCCTTTGGTGCCAACTCCAACATCTGCCTCTGGACACCGTCTGTTAGTGCCCTGACCTGATCTGGTATCAGGCCCAGTGACTGACCCAAAGAAAACCCTCTAGGCAAGCAGTCATGTTGGTGTTGAAGGCATTCTGAGTGGTCACAAGGATGCGGTCAAGGCGGTGAAATTTCTGCCGCCAACGGAAGGCGGCAACGAGGTCATCATCAGCGGCTCAGACGACAAGACGCTGAAGCTGTGGGCGCTCAACGCGGACCGCGCCACAGGGCAGTGCATCCAAACTCTGACGGATCACACGGCGCCCATCAACACGATTGCCATCCTCAAGTCAAGAAATCCTTCGACGCCGACCCTCATTGCAACGGGTGCTGCCGATGCAACGTTCCGAGTGTGGAAGTACGAGGCAGGCCGTCTCCTCCTCCTGAGCACCATCAAACCGACACCCAAATTCTTCCCCCTCACTCTCGCCCTCAGCACCCTCGATCATGAGGACGATGTCGTTGTTCTCGCTGTGGCAGGCACCAAGGACATTATCCAGATCTATGTTGCCGCCAACACAGCCGCCACTCTAGACTTCCAGCTGCAGGCGACCCTGACAGGTCACGAAGGCTGGATTCGATCGCTCGACTTCACATGGGAGAGCAGTGCCGCTGAAAGTGACCTTCTTCTAGCCTCCGCAAGCCAGGACAAATACGTCCGTCTCTGGCGCCTCCACCAGGGCAGCGAACTCCCCGCCATGACGAGCAACGCAGACCCCGCAACGAGTGCTTTTTTGCCGGGCAAGTCACCTGCCAACAAGGCCCATCGACTGCAGTCCTGCGACAAGGTCTTTTCCATCACGTTCGAGGCGCTCCTTCTGGGCCACGAAGATTGGATCTACAGCGCAAAGTGGTTCCGTTCTGAGACGGAACAAGGTGGCGGCGGCGGCGGCGGCGGCACCAACAGGCCCCTGCAGCTCCTGTCCACGTCAGCCGACAACTCTCTCGCCATCTGGGAAGCGGACCCCGCATCGGGCATCTGGGTCAGCATGGTACGACTGGGTGACATCAGTCGCGAAAAGGGCGCCACGACAGCGACGGGCAGCATCGGCGGGTTCTGGACGGGCCTGTGGGCGCCTGGCGGCCAGTCGGTGGTGTGTCTCGGCCGCACGGGTAGCTGGAGGCGCTGGGTGTGGGATGGTGCGAGGGACGAGTGGAAGCCCGCGCTCTCGATCAGCGGACACACAAAGGCCGTGACGGGAATTGCGTGGGCCAAGGGCGGCGAGTCCCTGGTGTCGACGAGCGGCGACCAGACGACGAGGCTGCACGGGCGCTGGAAGGAGGCGCACGGCGAGACGTGGCATGAGATGTCGAGGCCCCAGATCCACGGGTACGACCTCAACTGCATCGATACGCTGGGAGCGACGCAGTTTGTCTCGGGCGCTGATGAGAAGCTCATGCGCGTCTTTGGCCGGCCGCGTGCCGTCGCTAAGCTCCTTGGCCGACTGGACGGATCTGGCTCCGATCAGGACGCTGGCGTCGACGATGTTGCTGACGCTGCCGACATGCCCGTGCTCGGCCTGTCCAACAAGGCCATCGACGCCGCTGACCCGCCTGCCCATGTCGAGGCCGAAGCCGACGTCGATGCTGCCCCCGCCGTTCGCACCACAGCCCTTGACATTGATCACCCCCCGTTCGAGGACAGCCTCTCCCGCCACACGCTGTGGCCCGAGGTCGAGAAGCTCTACGGTCACGGCTACGAGATCTCGTGCCTCGCCACGTCTCACGACGGCAAGCTCGTCGCCAGCGCCTGCAGAGCGAGCTCCCTCAACCACGCCGTCATCCGCATCTTCGAGACGGACACGTGGGTCGAGGTCAGGCCGCCGCTGGCCGCGCACACTCTGACAGCGACGCGTCTGCGCTTCTCCCGCGACGATCGGTACCTCCTCAGCGTCGGCCGCGACCGGCAGTGGGCCGTCTTTGAACGCGAGGGCGAGGGCGCCCCGCGGTATCAGCTCCTGCAGGCGAACCCCAAGGGCCATAGCCGCATGATCCTCGACGCGGCATGGGCGCCGTCCGCGAGCCCGGCGGCGTTCGCCACGGCGGGGCGAGACAAGAAGGTGCGCGTCTGGAGCGCGAAGACGGGCGACGATGGCAAGACGGCTTTCGGGCAGGCCGCGGAGGTTGCCTGCGGCGAGCCCGTCACGGCCGTAGACTTTCTGGGGAGGTCGCTTACGAACGGGGCACTGGCGCTGGCGGTGGGCACCGAGTCTGGCAAGATGTCGATTCACACGCTGGACGCGACGAGTTTGCAGGTGGTCAGCAGCACTCCGTTGCCAGAGCAGTATGTTGTGACCCTCCCCTCGTTATTTCATTATTATATCTTGCCTCACGTAGATCACATGCTCACAATTTGCCAGCCTCTGTCTCCCTACGAGCGTTCTCCAACTCGCTTGGCGCCCCGCGGACGATGGCAGTCAGGAGTATCAGCTGGCCGTGGCTGGAGAAGACAGCTCCACGAGAATTTATCGCTTGCCGGGGCTGGTTTCGGCATGAGGGGGAAAATGAATAGTCGTCGTGTAAATGCGAGCCTCCGTTCTCGGGTAGACGGCAGACGGATATTAAGTCTATGATGGTATGATTATGCAAAAAGAATAAGCCGCATGCTCTCGTCGAACATGAAGGGCTTCCTATCCGGGAGGCCCTTCTCCCTCCACTTCCCGAAAAACGCCAGAACCCTATGTGAGAACCTGCGGTCTCGGTCGGGCAAGGTACAAAACGCCAGATCCCATGCCGCCGTCCTCTCTTGAGCTTCCGTGGCCATGTACAGCCCCAGCGCGTGTGGCGCCTCCTCATTGTCGGGCGAAATCCAAGTGCACCTCCAAGTGCACCGCTGATGTGTATAGTCTTCGTCCAGTTTCCTCGTCACACGCTCCAATTCGCTCGTCGCGTGGTGCCCTCCTGTTCAAAGCTCCCGCACCACCGCCTCGGCCGTCTCCCCTGCCAACGCGGCCGCCGTCGTCGACACCAGGCCAACCGTCTGGTGCAGCGCGCCTTCGACGGCCTCCTTTGTCAGCTCGACGACGTCGACGTGCTCGCCGTTCATGTAGAACCAGGCGCGGCCGACAATGAAGGCGATGTGTTGCGGGAGGTAGAGGACCGTCGCGATGAAGGTGAGACTGCTGAGGAGGAAGAAAATCGTATCTGGACGGGTGTTAGCAATGTGTGCCTTCTTTTTTTCGCATCCTAAGCTCCGGAGACAGAGGCACAGGGGAGGCAGGCGTACAAAAGGCGAACTTTTCCCAGGGGGTGAAGATGTAGACGCAGAAGGTCACCTCGAGCTGGTACTGCTTGAGGTGCAGCCAGCGGCTGAAGTCGGTGATCATGGACATGTTGGCGATCGCGACGGGTGACTCGGTCGGGTAGGTGGTGCGTGTATCGGTACGGAGTGGCCGTGTCTGGTAGGGGCAGATCGTGGGGACGGGCTGAAGTTTTGCAACCGAGGGACGAGTGACGAAGTTGAGGATGCGGAAATGAAAAGGGGATGTCACAGGCGCGCCCGCGCATGATTTCGGCGGGCCCGGACTCGGCAAGGTACATACACTGCATAGCCATCTAGTTCGCCATTATCGTTTAATCAGATATATGAAACTAAAGGCACTTTCCATCATGTCGACGACGACCACGACGACGCGTTCAACTGGCAGCGGGACTTCACATCATCAATCCCATATATCAAGAAAGTAAAGCATCGCATGGATTACCGAATCATTACTGCCTAGGATATCGAATCAACGCCAAAACACCACAATTCTAACTCTCAGTCCACTCCAACCCAACACAGCACTTGCTCTTCTTACAGACCGTCCTCGTCAATGTCTGGATACTGCCACTGCTCAACAGCTCCAGCACCTGCATGTTCGCCTCGAGTTCCCTCGTGATGAAGTTTCGGATCTCAATGGCCACAAGCGAGTCGAGCGGGTAGTGTGACAAGCTGCGCGTGACATCCAGCTCCTCCGGCTCCATCATGAGCACGGCGGCAATCTTGTCGACGAGACCAGCGCACACCACAGCCTCGGCATCTGCCTCGCTGCGTGCCGCTCTCAGGGAAGCATTCAGCGATACCGCCGCACACCCAGCCGCACCCGCCTCGGCGGCAGCCTGCTCCTCCGCCGCGACCCGCATCGTCTTGAACTTGGCGTCTGGCGTCCAGAAGGGCTGCACCGTAGACGTGATGCGCATTCCCGTCACGACGTGCTCGTTGCACACCGACGTCTTCCCAGATATGGCCGCGCTCATCAGTGCCAGTACCTCCGCCTCGCAGATGCTGTCCGATCCCAAATTCTTGGCCACCTCGGCCGCGCGCTCGGCCCCGCTGTCGGCGAGGTAGCCCGCGTCCGAGACGGCGGTCAGATCGAGAGATGTCGCCGGCAGACCCTGCGCCAAGCGGTGCTGCACGAGCGCGTTGAGATATGTGTTGGCTGCAGCGTAGGCCGCTTGTCCGCGGTTACCGACGGCGCCAGAGGCCGAGGATATGGCGATGAAGAAGTCGAGCTTGGCGTCCTGATGCATCAGCGCCTCGTGAACGTTCCATGCGCCCTGGACTTTGGAGTTGATGACGGTTGAGTAGTCAGACCACGTCATCTTTTCGAAGAGCACGTCTTTGAGGACCATGGCACCGTGAATGACGCCGCGGACGGGAGGTAGGCCGTCGAGCTGGCGCGTGAAGAGACAATCAACACTCGCCTTGTCGGCGACATCGCAGGAGCGTACTGCAATGTTGGCGCCTCGAGCGCTCGCCTCCTCAATGAGGACGCGGACGTTGCCGGTGATGGACCCACGACGGGACAGGAGGACAAGGTTGCGGGCACCGTGGGCGACCATCCACCGAGCCATGCTGCGCCCGAGACCGCCTGTGCCGCCGATTAGCACGTAGGTCGCCTGGGCCTGCAGTAGAGCGTCGGCGATTTTGGATTGCGTGGCCTGTAACTGTGAGCGATGGTGCTGATGTTTTTGAGGCAGAAGAAGAACTTACCATGACCATCTCGTCCGCCTGAGGAACGACAACCACCTTGCCAAACACTGGGCCGCTTTGGAGCGCCTTGAACGCCGCATCGACGGCTGAAATTCCATAGTCCATAGATGTCGCAAGAGACCGCAGTTTGCCGTCTCTAACAAGCTTCGCCACACTTGCAATAAGTCTCTCCACCACCTTTGGCCGGTACTGGGCCAGGTTGAAGACATCCACGCTCATAAAGCAGGCATTCCTGTTGGACTGCCCAAGATTGACGCGAGCGCCCGAGTTGCCGTCACCACGTTCAACATCGACAAGATGGCCGAACCGACTGAGGCACGCCCAACTCTCTCTCAGGCTCTCCGCTCCCGGGAGTAGGTTGAGAACAACGTCAACGCCGTCGTTAGCGGTGACGTGCCGAATAGCGGGCCCGAAGGACAGGTCCTGGCTGTAAAAGATGTGGTCCTCTGAGACGTCAAAGGAGCCCATGACGAGGGCCTTCTCCTCTGCCGAGCCGACAGTCACAAACACCTCGGCGCCTATATCTTGCGCGAGATGCAGCGCCGCTTGTCCGATACCACTGCCAGCCGCGTGGACAAGAACCCGCTGGCCAGCTTCAAGGCGGACCTGGTCGATGAGGGCATAGTGGGCTGTGCAGTAGGCCAGGGGCAGGCTGGCGGCGTCCTTGAAAGACAGCGTCTCAGGGAACTTGAAGACCCTTGAAGCAGAAGCACGGGCACGCGTGGCAAAGGCAGAGCTGTTGAACGTCAGCGCGGCAATCGCATCGCCGACGCAGAAGGATGTGACGGCACTGCCAATTCTTGTAATGACACCCGACGCCTCGACGCCCGGGGCGTGCCTCTCTGCATCGGCGACATGGCTCTTGGCCAGCACGGCGTCTCGAAGATTGATACCGACGGCCTTGACCTCGAACTCGACTTCATCGTCCGCAACGGGGGCCTGACCGGCTTCGTCGTCGACAAAGTGCGAAACGTCACCTGTAACAGAAAAGTCCATCCTCAGCATCCGATCACCCTGCCCGAAAGGCTGCGCCTCAACGACATCAGGGTTTGTCTCGCGATGGACGTGCTCATTCATGACCTCGTCGCGCACGATCCTCGGTGTGAAAAATTCGCCCCGCCTCTCCATGAACTCAAGCTCCCTGCTCAGCGACAAAGCGTTGACGCCGAACACGAGGCCAAATACTTTCATGATAGCTGAGCTGGCCTCGCTGTCATTGAGGAGGCTCGTGCCATCGAGATCCATCGTCGCAAAGGGAAGCACGGCCTCGGAGCGGACCGTCCTACTAAGACCGAGGATCATGTTGCTCTCAGGTGACGTGGAGCCGGCGTACGCGCCGCGGACGACCCAGAGGGCGCCTTGGACCGTCGTCAGCATCTTCTGGACAGAGGCAAACTGCGACTCGGTGGGCGCGGCGAGGAATGGCGAGTCAATCTCCGTCAGGACGACACAGAGCTTGCCCTCAGTGGCGACCTCGCCAAGGCCACCCATCTCAGGAAGTTTGCCCGTTACGCTGGCAATGGCGATGGCGAGCCCGTTGGCGATGAGCTGCTGCGAGTTGGACTCGCCATGGATAATGACAATGTCGGCAGTGCTCAGAAGAGGTTTCTCCTCAAAGGACGTAACGGACTCCCACTCAATTTTGTAGCACAGCTCGCGCGCGGGGTTGCTGTCTGCCTCGATCGTTCCGTCAAGCAGTGGAGACACTGTGAGGCCATCGATCTCGAGAATCAAGTCCTGCGAGTCTTCGGACGATGCTGCTAGGACCGAGACTTGTGTAGGCTGGGGCTCTGAGGCAGCAGCAGGGAACTTGGCCTCGCAGAACGCACGAAGGCTGCTCCCGGCATCTTTGGTGAGTGCTGTGATGTCCGCTGAGACGACCATCCTGTTGAGAGACGAAGGCAAGTAGACTGTGTTGATTGATTCTCTCCCAGCACCGAGAACAGGCCAGTACATCTCAATGGCAGATTCGAGGAATGTAGGGTGGAGGACCATGCTCGTCATGTAGTTGTTCGGCATATCCTGTGCGACGTCATGCGAGATGATGTTGCCAACAGAGCAAACATCAGACGCCTTGCACTCTGCGACGCCCTGGAAGGCAGGCCCGTAGCCAACACCGAGCTCAGCGAGCGAATCGTACACGGCTGCCTCCTTGATGGCAACCGCATCACTCAGAGAGGATACAATAGCCTGTGCTCCCCGTCGCCACGCCGCCTTCTGCTCAGCACTCTCAACATCGTTGCTCGCATGACGCTGCGTGGCAATGCGACCGGTGCAGTTCTCCGTCCATCCGCTCGCCTGGCTCCACGAGCAGATGCGGAACTCGTACCACGCCTCCGTAGATGCGGACGACGTCTCTTGCTGTGGGCGAAGGCTAATCGTCATCTCGACGTCCGCCGTGTCAGACAGAGCAAGGGGCTTGGCAACGTTGACGCCCCTGAGCTCGAACCTGTCAAAGGCGATCTCCTTGCGCTTTGACCACTGCGCCGCTGCCTCGAGGGCCATGGCCACGAACCCGGAGAACGGATAGATGGTCAGGCCTTGCACCTTGTGGTGCCGAAGCCAGGGCAAGTCGTCGAGGTGCACCATGTTCCGCCACGTCGGCTCGAGGTCGCTCGAGTAGATGGCCTCGACGCCGATGATGTCGCTGCGCGCGCCCTCGCGGTGCTTGTGCATTCGCGTCATGCGCGACTCGTGCCAGTACCGCGTCTGGCGGTTCCACGCGTAGCGCGGGAGATCCGTCAGCAGCGTGGGCGGCTTGGCCATGGACAGGGCGTCAGACTGCGGGAAGTTAACGGCGTCCATGTTCAGCATGGCTCCCTTTGTGATGAGCGTGGCGGCCAGGTCCATGGCCGACTCGACGGCGTCCTTCTTGCGGGCGAGGGCCGAGGCGTAGGGGACCTTGGCTGCGGGACCGCCCATCTCCTTGAGAATCTGCTTGATGGGACCCTGGAGGGCCGAGTGAGGGCCCAGCTCGAGGATCATGTTGACGCCCGTCTTGTGGTCGCCGACGGGCTGCAGCATCGTCTCGAAAGCTTCGGCGAAGCGGACCGGACAGGTCAGGTTATTGACCCAGTAATGGGACTCGCACTCGGTGCCGTCAATCTCGACGCCATGCAGGGAAGAGTGGAAGCGAACAGCGGTCTTCTGCGGCGCGGGGAGAGTCTCGATAGCGCTACGGTACTCCTTGGCGACGAGGTTCATGTGGTGGGAGTGGTATCCGACATCCACTTGCAGGCGACGGTTGAACATTTGTTTCGCCTCGACGACCTGGGACAGTTCGTCCAGGCCAGCACTGTCGCCGGAAATGGTCAGACTGGACGGGCTGTTGAAGCAGGCGATCCTGATGTTGGGAATGGCATCGATGATGGGCTGCACCTCTTCCTTTGTGCCGCCAACGGCCATCATGGCGCCCTTGAGGTCAGGGAAGCGCTGCTTCAGGACTGGAATCATGCGGCCGCGGTGGTACGCAACAGACATGGCCGCCTCAAACGATATGACACCAGCAGCGTATGCGGCACCAATCTCGCCGCTCGAGTGGCCGACAACAGCCGTGGGACGGATGCCCCAAGCCGTCAGCAGATCGGTCAGAGCGAGCTGGACAGCCGTGCAAGATGGCTGGCTAATATGCGCTTCAGAGACCTTGGACGTGTTTGCATCTCTATTCAGCTCTTCGACCAGGCTCCAGTTGGCACCGAAGGCTCGCAGGCAGTCGTCAGCCCGCGCAATAGCGGCAGCGTAGATGGGATACTGCTCAAGTAGCTCGCGACCCATGCCGTACCACTGCGCACCCTGGCCAGTGAAGACAAAGCCCATCCTCAGAGGCTCACTCTCCTTTCCGGGCACGAGCTTGCCGCCATTGAGAGCCTCGATGAGCTCAAAGGAGTCGGCGGCAGGGATGGCCACGCGACATGGCAGCAGAGATCGTCGAGATCCGAGTGTGTAAGCAACGTTCTTCATGAGGTCCGCTTGAAAGATCTCGGGCCTCTGCTCGAGATAGATGACCATCTGCTTCATGACGGCGGCGACCGAGTTCTTGTCGTTGGCGGAGACGACAAAGAGCTTCTTGCTCCGGGCCTTCTCATCGGGCGTCGGCGACCTTGTTGACTGCCAGCTCTCCGACCGCTTTGCGGGGAAGGGAGCCTTGCCGAGGACGACGTGCGCGTTGGTGCCGCCGAAGCCAAAGTTGTTGACACTGATGTACTTCTTGTTTCTCGGAAAGGGTCGTTGTGTGGCGGGGACCTTCAAGTGCCACTCGCTCCAGGGGATCTTCTCATTTGGCGTCTTGAAGTCGTGGTTCGGCAGGAGAAAGTTCCTCTCCAGCATCATGGCCGCCTTGATGACAGCAACGATACCAGACGCACCCTCCAGGTGGCCAATGTTCGATTTGACGGAGCCGATGAAGAGCGGATCCTTCGCCGTCCTTCCTTGGCCCAGCACGTTGTGGATGGCCGTGGCCTCGAGGGGGTCGCCAACTTTGGTGCCCGTCCCGTGGGCCTCGACGTAGCCGCAGTCGGAGGGGTCGAGGCCTGCATTTCGGTAGACCTGTCTTATGAGCTTCTCCTGCGCTGAGCCGTTGGGCATTGTAATGCCGGGCGTCTTGCCGTCTTGATTGATGCCACTGCCTCTGATGACGGCACGGATTGAGTCGTTGTCCCTCAGAGCTTGGTCGAGCGGCTTCAACACGATCATGCCGCAACCCTCGCCGCGGCCGAAGCCGGTTCCGCGGTTGTCGAAAGCTATTGAGCGACCCGAGTCTGATAGAAGGCTGTGACGCCGTCAGTCTGAGTTGCTTCCAACACTGGAGGTAAGACACTAACCGGCATGATGAGAAGGACACCCAAAATTCGGGTAGCATATTAAGATGGCAGCCACCGACGATGGCTTGATTAGACTCTCCGGCTCGCAGGCTCTGACACGCCTGGTGAAGCGCCACGAGACTGGAAGAGCACGCTGTGTCGACGGTATAACTAGGACCTCGAAGATCGAAGAAGTGTGATAGCCTGTTTGCTTGCATTGCTTGTGCGCAGCCTGTCGCATGTCAGTACTCGCAGGGCCTTCTGACGGAGTCTACAGAGAACAAAAAGGAGATGAGGCTCACCTGTGGCCTGGTGCATGGGGATCGTGTCGCTGTCGCGGAACAAATGGCTCTCGTACTCGGCAAAGTTGCCGCCAATGAAGACGCCGACATCCTCCCCGACAATTGAGTGTTTGGGGATGCCAGCATTCTCGAGCGCCTCAAAGGTGCACTCGAGCAACAGGCGCTGTTGCGGATCCATTGAAATGGCTTCCTTTTCTGTCAGCCCGAAGAAGGGGGCGTCAAACGCGGCAAGATCGACGTCCAGAAAGTTGCCTCCAGAGGCGTGGTACGTCCCCGTCTTGCCCGGGTTAGGGTGGTAGAACGTGTCGTGGTTGAAGCGCTCCTTGGGCACCGGCGTGAAGCCGGTCCTGGCGCGCGAGCACAGCTCCCAGAACTCGGCAGGGCTGGCGACGCTGCCGGGCAGGCGGCATGCCATGCCGACAATGGCAATGGGCATGCTGCTCTGGTCCTGGCTCGGACGGCGGCCGGCGCTTCCGTTTCTGAAAGCGCCAGGGTCGACATGCTCGTCGGTGCTGGCTCTGCTGAAGCCGCTGCTACTGCTGCTCCTGCTCGCAGGGCCGTCTGGACGGACGCCATCAAGGCGCCTGCCATCGTACGGGCCCACGGCCAGGCCAGATAGTGAGTCGACGGAGGATGTGTGAGAGTGCGTAGCCGGGGTCCTGACGCCCGCGCTGGCTGATGGCGATGTGCCGCGGGACGAGTATGACAAGATGCCAGGAGCCATGATGAACTATTAATTGGGGAGATCACAGATCCCCGAGTCTGCTGCTGCGGATGTTTGATTTGTGGTTTAGGAAATGGTGTAAGTCACGGCAAACTCACTCGTCCAGGAGGAGGTTAAAGAAAGACGAAGTGAAGTAGTTGGGTGCAAAGAAACGCACAAGGCAAGACACACAACGACCAGAGACTTCTCTGTTGCTTAGATGGAAACGGGCGAGGCCGGTTGATATGACCCGGAGTAAGCAAGGTTCCAGATCGGCCATAGAGATGCTATGCCGCGGGACCATAAGTCCGGCGCATGAGATCGCCCGGGAGCGGAGGAAGGTGGGCATGGCACAGGGTACAGGGTCAACGCTGGGATGAGATCAGCTGCAGCCGAATCGACATGGGTTTGAGTGATCAGATCGCCAAGTAAGCCGAAGCTCTTTGAGGTTCCAAACACGTTTCTGGTAGTACGGGTGGATGCTGGCGACAACATGGGCTACGGCATCCGAATCGCCTACCTTAGCTCGAGTGCCACGGGGAAACCTGAGATATCAGGGGGCTCCCCGTCTCACCACGACTCGTGAGCTACTTCGATTGGGACCTGACTAATTGACGTTAGCCGCCAGCAAGCACCCGGTCACTTGGAGCGCTTCCTCGCTAGGCTTGTGATCTTGGCCCCTCAGGGCAAAAGCCAACTGAGCATTCTGCGCGATCAAATACAATGAACACTTATAGCAGCGGTGGCTTGATTGCTCCGAGGGCCCTGGATGCAAAAGCAACTCAATGACGAGAATGAGATGGCTGGGCGAGGACTGAGCACCGGTTGCGAGAGGAGAAGTGAGGATGAAGTCAGTGCGCCATCGGTAAGACCCCGGATTGTGGAGTCGGCTCGCCCCTGAATATGGCACCACGCACTTTGAGGTAGAGAGATCTGATGCTTGGATGCGTAGGTAGCTGGTGGGCTGAAAAAGGCACGAGGCATTGCCGATTTCCATTGCAGTCCTTTCTTAGACCATAGTCAGGACCTTGATGGGGGAAAACATCTCCAAACACGTCTCTAGGTAGATTTAAAAACCCTCCCAGATCCCCCGGCTCTCTCTTGAGATGTAAGGAAGGTACTCGAAATCTATCTACATCTACATATTCGTATGGGCATACAGAGACGCTGTCACGGATGCCATTTTCTTCCTCTTCATTCGCGACCCAACGTCTTCAACGTGGTTTCGCAAACTTCACCTCTATCAAAAATAGACCATAATTGCGCCATGGTCGCTTCGGAAGGCTGAGTTTACCGATCAGACGAGGCCTAAAAGCCTGGAGAATAGCGGCACCAGTGCAACACCAACGCACCGCCCCTGACGTTCGGACGGAGAACAGACTGCGGCTTCTGGGCCCGGTCCCCTCACCCGCGAGGGCTCATGGGCAACCTCACTGGTCATTCAACACAGATCGTCAAGGCGCACGGGGCTAGATCAGTTGGTGGCACGGTATCGCGGGCGGCAGCTCACGTACCATCGTAGGTAGGCGCCATCAATGGAACCATGTTTGCTGGCTATTCCCCACGCCAAGCAAGGGCCATCTCAAACACTGACGATACCATGCTGTCAATTGTTTCAGCTTCTGCGGATCGCTTTTGCTATGGAGCTAGGCTTGCTTCTTGTTGTGTGAGCCATCGCTTGTGCGGGCATCATCACTGCGACGCAGTTGCGAAGCGCAAGGGGCAGTGTCTGGTTGTGTAGCGCACTTGGCTCAGGGTCTCTTGGGAGTCATGTCGTCCCCGGGCTCTCGGTTCTCAAGAGTCTGAGCGGCTGGGCAGACCTTGAGGCGATCACGTACATCATCCGAAGCGAATCCTACCTTACCTTGTTCTCTAATCCAATCTCATGTTTCCACATCGTATGTTCTCGAAGGCCGTTTGATTTGGCTGTACTTGACGTATTTCGGCGCCAAACCGACTCAAAAGTGTTGTATCAACGGCAACAATCATGAAGTTCCTCTGTCTTCCTGGCGCCTACGGCAGTTCTGATGTGAGTTTGATGTCTGTGAAGCATTCTGGATGAGATCATGTAGCTGACCGGACTTAGAAATTCCAAGTCCAACTGGGTATGCTCCAACATTGTAGGCTGAATTTAATGCAGCTGACAGACTTCAAGCTCCCATTCTCAAGGAACTGACCGACGACGGCACCGCCACCTTCCATTTCGTTCACGGCCCTTGCATAGCAGTGCCGCCCGAGGGCTTTGAGGAGTATTTCGGCCAGCCGCCTTATTACCGCTTCATAGAGCCCGATCAAGACGTTGAGATATCCGATGACGAGGATGTCCTAACACGCATCCGGGACTTTCCCGACTGCGAGACACCAGAAGACACCATGCGGGAGCTCATGAGGGAGGGTGCTTCATCCGGCAAGAGCATCGACCAGGCCATCAAATATCTGTCGGATATTGTGGTCAAGAGGGGTCCTTTTGACGGCATCATTGGGTATTCTGAAGGCGCGACGGTCGCTGCGACGATGATGCTTCACGAGCAGCGCCGGCAGCAGCAGTCTGGCGCGACGCCCCTCTTCAAATACGGTATCTTCTTCGCCGGCTGGCCGCCCGTTGATCCTACCAATTACTCAGTTTTGCTGTCTGACCAGACTGAGGAGCGCATCGAGTCGAGAACATTACATATCAGTGAGTCGGTCTCTTGAAAAGAATAAGTGGTAACGAACCTGGGAAAACTAACTATACCGCAGTCGGATCCCTGGACCCCTACCTGGACGGCTCAATGGCGCTTTACAATGTCTGCGACCCAGACTCGGCGTATCTTTTTGACCACGCCAAAGGCCACACGCTACCTCGTGACAAAGGAACAATCAGAGAGCTCGGGGACGTTGTCCGTGAGGCCATTTGCGCCATGAGGGAAGAAGGTGTTTTGTAGTAGATTGGCAGCATATACCCTTTGTTTTTGACCTGTTCCTAGAATTTGCTCCAGGGCATGATGTTAAAATCTGCGGCCTTTGGCTTCGACACTTAATAGAACAGATGCTGGCATCTTCCCAATACCGCGATGTGCCCACAGCATGAGGTGGCCAGCCATCCTTTCCACTCGACCTTTCAATTGCAAGGAAAACGTGCAGAGCGCGCAAAGATGACCTCCGCACAGGACAATTGTTCAAACAATCTTGTTTCAAACTTGTCACTTCAGCTCGCACCCAAACAATCGCGTGCCCCGCGCTCCCGGCCACATCCGTGTGGTCTATGTGCTCGAGCCCACGCCACTAGGCCGCTGGTTCACCCGCCGTTTCGACAACGATCAAAAGGAAAACCACAATGGCCCAGGGCTCGGCTCCTTCTCACTCCCTAAGCAGCCGGTATCTTTCTTGCTGTATGGAACCTTGAGTCGGCGCCTGGAACGTCTGCGCTCATGTTCTGCCTGAACCACTGCATCTAATACTTGCTTCAAACACATTTTCCGTCTGCTATTGCTCATGACTTTTTTTTGAGTTGAGGCTGGTCTCTCATTCATCCGATTGTGCCTGTCACTTTTCTCAATCATTTTTCCATTTTCCCGGGTGGTTTTCTTATTATATGTCCCGGTCTTTACGGAGTTTGTGATACAGAGAGTCCGCGCCCGCTCCGATGGCTGACAATGATGCCGGCGTCGCACCGGCGGACGAGACGGAGGATACGCAGCCGAAGCCGAAGATCGACCCCAAGCATTGGATCACCATATTTAATTTTATTGTGTGTTTCATGCCATATGGTTTTCCTGTTTGTTTGCTGATCAGCCTTCAGAGAGTCTTGTCATATGCCACGGCATGGGACAGACTGCTGCTCATCGTGTCGGTGGCTGCTGCCGTCGGCGCTGGCTTGACGATGCCTTTGATGAATATTCTGTTTGGTAGGAAAACCACAATGTTATAAATCCCTTCAATGCCTGACAATACATACATAGGCCAGCTTGTCGGTGTTTTCACTGGCTTCTTCAAACAAGGCTCCGACGAGACGGAACAGGAGTTTCTCGATGCTGTCAATATCGGCGTGTAAGTCATCCTCTCACGCAGGCTTCTGGTATTTGGACTGATGACGCGCCTAGCTTGTACATGGTGTACTTGTTCCTCGCAAGACTAGGCCTGACCTATATCGCCAATGTTCGTTTCACTTCTTAAAGCTTCTGAACAAGACTGATACTTCCTTAGCTCGGTTTCCGCATGACGAGCCTCCGCATCTCAGCTGCCATACGCTTGACTTACTTGCAGACCCTATTCACGCTTCCAATCTCCATGCTTGACATGCTCCCTCCTGGTCAGACAGCTGCCATCATCACCACGACTGCCAGCATTCTCCAGAACGGCATATCCGAAAAGATGGGCCAGTTCTTCTCCAGCATCGCCACCGTGGTCGCAGGCTTCTGCATTGCCCTCTCCTATAATTGGATGCTTACCCTCGCCACGAGTACGGGTCTCGTGTTCATTGCCATCGTTTATCTGCTCTCCGCGCCGCCGGTAGTACGTATCATGGGCGAAGTGCAGGCAGTTGAGGTGCAAGCCGCGTCCGTTTCAACCGAAGCATTCGCGTCGTGGAGGATGCTAGCAGCTTGTGGAGCGGAAGGCAAAATGATAGCAAGGTATGCGAGCTTTGTAGATGAGACAAGGCATAAGGGTTTTGGGCTGGCGTGGATCGTAGCGGCGCAACAGTCTCTGAGTGAGTTCGATGCTTCCGACGGTATCAACGCCTGCTGACTTGCCAGTTTTCTTCGCCATATACGCGTATGACTCTCGATGCCTGCACTTGAGAGATACTTTCCGAGAGGGTTGACCGACTAACGGGTGCTCAGTACTTTTGCCCTAGCCTTTTGGTATGCCTTCATGCTGTACTCCATGATGGCTATTACTAGCCCCGAGCCTTTGATTGTGTACGTCCTAGTCACTGCATAGAACTATTCCAGCAGCTGATGCATCCAGCGTACTTCTATGCGTCATGGTCATGGCCTCATCTATCGGACAGATCACGGCGCCTCTCTCTGCCGCCTCCCAAGCTGCGTCAGCCGGCGCAATCTTTCACACAATCATTGACGCCCCAAAGACAACGTACGGGACACTCAAGGCGCCTGAAATCTCAGCCGACGGAGACATTGTCCTCGGAAACGTCAATTTTGTCTATCCGACTCGTCCGGACGTCAAGATTCTGGAAGGCCTGAACCTTTGCTTCCCAGCCGGCAAACTCACGGCAATAGTCGGTCCCTCGGGCTCCGGAAAAAGCACCATCGTCGGCATCCTGGAAAGATGGTATGAATTCAACGGCGATCCCGTCACGAACCAACTAGTACGCTGCCATCTGAACCTCCCCCTGGTACACTTCATGGCTAACAGGCAAGGTTCTCTGGCTCCGCAACGGTCTCGTTACCGTAGGCGGCCACAAGCTCAGCGACATCGACCCTAAATGGTGGCGCAACCAGATTGGTCTGGTCCAGCAGGACAACGCTCTGTTTAATACAACCATTTACAAGAATGTCGAGCATGGCCTCATCGGCACAGAGTGGGAGTGCGAAGCCCACCACGTCAAGGCCAAGCTTGTCGAGGAAGCGTGCAGAGATGCTTTCGCCGACGAGTTCATTGTCCGCCTGCCAGATGTACGTTTCCCTGTCTGTTCTTGGGTATCTGTGCCCTTGATCAAGATGCTTACTTCGCCAGGGTTACCAAACAGCCGTTGGCGAGTCTGGCATCAAGCTCAGCGGTGGCCAGCGCCAGCGCCTTGCTATCGCGCGCGCCATTATCAAGAAGCCCAAGATTCTCATCCTCGACGAGGCAACATCTGCCATCGATGTGCGCAGCGAGCAAATTGTCCAAGCAGCCCTCGACCGGGCCTGCAGAGGACGCACGACGATTGTCATCGCACATCGTCTTGGCACCATCAAGAAGGCGCATAATATCGTGCTCCTGCGCCATGGCAAGGTTGTCCAGCAAGGAACGCACGAGAGCCTCATGAAAGAGGTCGGTGGTGCATATCACACTCTTGCAACAGCACAGCAGCTGGACATGGGGGATGGTGCACAAAACAACCTTGATAGCTCATCATACGATTTAGGGATGGGGGAAAAGTCGGCTTATACTGACGACACAGATATGCAGGAAGATTTCGACGAGAAGGCAGTCAGTCAAGACAGGCGATCAAGGCGGAGGAGCCGGGATAGTTGGCGCAGTCTTGAACTTGACGATGACGATTCTGACGACGACCTGCTTGATGCTGAGGAGTCACTTCTGAGGGTCATGAAAGGCCCGGACCAGCGAACAGGCAGAATCGGCCGCCTGTTACGACCTTTTGGCAGCTTTGGTACCCTTCTGTCTGAGCAGACATCCAGATGGCCGGTATATACCGTGATCCTCATTGGAGCATTGGGTGCTGGAGGTCAGTCGGGCTTTTCCCCCATCCAACTTGTTACACGTTGGCTGATTCTCCTTCAGCTAGCACGCCAGTACAGGCCTACCTGTTCGCTAACCTTGTATCCCTTTTCTCGTTCTGGGGAAGCTTTCTTATGGAGATGGCAGACTACAGGTGCCTTTGGTTCTTCTATCTTGCCGTCGGCGTCGGCCTCAGCTACCTCGCCCTCTGCTGGTCCACCACCAGCATAGGCTTCGTGCGTTCCTCACTTCTCGCCCAACTATGAGACGCTACTGACACATACAGGGCATAACCCGTGCGTACCGCAAGGAATACTTTGCCAACATGCTCTCCAAATCCGCCTCCTTCTTCGATGCAGAGGCAAATTCGGCTGGCGCCCTCACCGCTAGGCTCGCCACGGACCCAACACAGCTCCAGCAGCTCCTGGGCACCAACATGGCATTTGCTCTTGTATCCGTCTTCAACGTTGTGGGCTGTGTCGTCGTCGGCCTTGTCTTTGGTTGGAAGCTTACCATTGTGGCGCTGTGCACCTCAACACCCCTCATCGTCGCGGCTATGTACTACCGCGTGCGACACGAGATGGGTTTCGAGGCGATGAACAACGCCGTCTTCACCGAGAGCGCCAAATTCGCGTCGGAGAGCATCGCTGCCATGAGGACGGTGTCCAGTCTGACGATGGAGGCTGGCATCTGTGGACGGTACGAGAACCTGTTGCGCGACCATATTGGTGCCGCGTTTCGCAAGTCAGTCTTCTCGGTGATGCTGTTCTCCTTCAGCGACAGCATCTCTCTCCTGTGCATGGCATTTGTGCTCTGGTAAGACTTTCATCGGACTACAAAACGAAATATCGAGCTGACTGTGCTAGGTACGGAGGTCATCTGCTTGCCCGACATGAATATTCGCCTTTCCAGTACAGTGAGTCCACTGCAGACAACGTACTTCACCGTTTTTGGAAGCTGACAAGGCTAGTGATCGTTTATATTGCAGTAGTTCAAGGCGGCATGAGTGCCGGACAGTGGCTGAGCTATGGTCCAAGTAAGATAGTAACATGACGTGTTCACCTCATCTTCTAACGGCGACAGATATTGCGAACGCAACCGCTGCAGCTAACCGAATCCTGGCGATGCGAGAATACGATGACGGCGATGTGGATGCAGATAGTGTGGGCTCAAGACAGTTGGACGACGTCCCAGGTGAGAAGGAGTTTCACGTCGAGTTCAAGAACGTCTGGTTCAACTACCCAACACGGCCGGGGCCAGTGTTGAAGGGATTGAGCCTCCAAGTGAGTGCTCTTTCAGATCATGTGTCTGAGTATATTACTGACGTCAACCCCCAGATCAAAAGGGGTCAATTTGCCGCCGTCGTTGGTCCATCAGGTATGCTCTTACTTCCAAGACTCCCTCGACGCTTGCAAGCTCACATAAAACAGGCTCTGGCAAGACCACAATCATCTCCCTTCTCGAGCGGTTCTATTCTGTTGAGACAGGCACGATTGCTATCAACGCCCAAAACATCCTCTCCCTCGACCTCCACACCCATCGATCAAACCTCTCTCTCGTCTCCCAGGAACCCAACATCTTCAGCGGTAGTCTTCGCGCCAACATCCTCCTCGGCGTGCCCAACGAGTCCTCCGTTACGGATGCAGATCTCCATCGCGCTGCCCGCGACGCAGGACTCCATGATTTCATCGCCTCCCTGCCCGAGGGCTACGAGACGCCCGTCGGCGCCGCGGGCGTCGCTCTCTCAGGAGGCCAAAAACAGCGCGTATCCATCGCCCGAGCGCTCATCAGGCGGCCGGAGCTTCTTCTCCTCGATGAAGCGACGAGCAGCCTCGATAGCGAGACCGAGAGGGAGGTACAGGCCGTCTTTGATGCGGCAAAGGGCCAGAGGACCATGATCACGGTTGCGCACAGGCTTGCTACCGTGCAGAACGCGGATATCATCTTCGTCATGGCCGACGGACAAATCATCGAGAGGGGAGACCATGCAGCGCTCATTGCGAAGAGGGGGATGTATTTCCAGATGGTAAGTCCTACTTGGCAGGTTGCTCCCGATCATTTACTTACGTCGCAGTGTCAATCGCAAGCGTTAGACAGGTAAATCAACGAGGCGGAGGATGTACGTCGCCCCAGATGAGATACCGGAAGCGGGTTGTAGTTTGTAGTTAGATAGCCTCCAAAATATTTTTCTTCTTTCGGTTCGTCCCGTAGTTCCGCAATGACAGCGAATTCTGATCGTGAATCTAACGGCTTTTTGTCTTTCTTTGATGACTCGTTGGATTCACAGGTGCCGTGCCGTCCCCCAATGCCGCCTCGTCGTCACACGAGACGGACCTCTTATCTTATCGCAATATCCACCCGCCCCAAGGCGCCAACGTCAATCGCAGCCCGCGATCGAGCAGAGCATCAAACCGTCATCGGCCCCCTCCTTCAGCGAAACACGATGGCCCGGATCACGACATGAAGCTCCTCGCCCGCACATTGCTACCCCTCCTCCGCCCACGCAATGGCCCTCCGCTCCGATGGCTCGGCCATAGCGCCGTGCGCAGCCAAGCCCTGAGCACCACCATCTGGAATCAGAAAGAGCAGATGCCCCAGCGCCCCAAACCCCCGCCAGACAGCGACATCGAGGAGTCCTACCTCAAAGGCAGCGGGCCCGGCGGCCAAAAGATCGTACGGTCCCCCAACCTCAAGAAAATTACTCCCACCACTATGCATCCGCTGACGAACCCCCTCCCCCCCTGTTGCAGAATAAGACGAACTCCGCGGTCCAGCTCAAGCACATACCGACCGGTATCGTCATCAAGTCCCAGGCCACGCGCTCGCGCTCTCAGAATCGGAAGATTGCCCGCCAACTCCTCGCCGAGAGGCTCGACGACCTAGAGAACGGCGACCAGAGCCGCAATGCCATTGTCGCTGAAGCGAAGCGCAAGAAAGCGGCGAGTGCAGCTAAGAAGAGCAAGAGAAAGTACAGGAAGCTTGAGGATGCTGGGCGGCACGACGGCCAGCCTGACGACGATATCACGGCGGCAGCGGCACCAGAGACTGGCACGGGCAAGGTTCAGGTACCAACAAACCTCGAAAAGACCAACCCTACAGATGACAAACCAAGCAAGTTATAGACCCAATATGATACACCATGTACAACGGCACCACATCACAAATAGACATCAAAATGAAATAGAACCTCGATCCTATTCCTGAAGGATTTCTATGACTCGATTCATGAACCATGGCCACGTAGGCTGGTAGGTCCTCGCAAGTAAAAAAGGGCTGAAAGCAAAGTGTATTGGATGATCAACCTCGATTGACGAGTTCCACCCCTAACCGTGCGCGCACACCCTGCTACTGAACAAAGACCATATCGCCTGTGAGAAACGTCGACCCCAATTTCTTGACCATGTCAAAAACTTTTCGTAGATACGAGACTCGGACTGCGTGCCATCCCACCGGGACAGACTCTGCATCGGTCGCGACCTTCGTGGACTCGGCGTGGTTTTGCGGTGAGGGAGGGAGGAGGAATTGGGACGCGAAGCGCTGCACACTAAGGGTCAGAGACGACAGGTTGTTGGGCGGGTAATCTACAAACATACCTTAGAAGCACTTGCGGTGGACAATGGAGGGACCGCTCTCGTCGTACTCCTGCTTGGAGATCCACATCTGCTGGAAGGTGGACAGGGACGCGAGAATGGAACCACCGATCCAGACGGAGTACTTGCGCTCGGGAGGAGCAATGATCTTGACCTTCATGGAAGAAGGAGCAAGAGCAGTAATCTCCTTCTGCATACGGTCGGAGAGACCGGGGTACATGGTGGTACCGCCAGACTAGAGAGGATCGATCAGCATTGGCACACCAGAAAATTGTGACTCAGGCAAAGCTTACCATGACGATGTTGCCGTACAGGTCCTTACGGACATCGACGTCGCACTTCATGATGGAGTTGAAGGTGGTGACGTGGATACCGCCGGACTCGAGGCCGAGAACGGAGGGCTGGAAGAGGGCCTCGGGAGCGCGGAAGCGCTCGTTGCCGATGGTGATGACCTGACCGTCGGGAAGCTCGTAAGACTTCTCCAGGCTGGAGCTCTGGGCGGCGGTCTGGATCTCCTGCTCGAAGTCGAGGGCAACGTAGCAGAGCTTCTCCTTGATGTCACGAACGATTTCACGCTCGGCAGTGGTGGAGAAGGTGTAGCCACGCTCAGCCAGGATCTTCATGAGGTAGTCGGTCAAGTCGCGACCAGCCATGTCGACACGGGCAATGGCGTGGGGCAGGGCGAAACCCTCGTAGATGGGGACAACGTGGGTGACACCGTCACCAGAGTCAAGCACGATACCAGTGGTACGACCGGAGGCGTACAGGGACAGGACGGCCTGGATGGAGACGTAGAAGGCGGGGGCGTTGAACGTCTCGAAGACGATCTGGGTCATCTTCTCACGGTTGGACTTGGGGTTGATGGGGGCCTCCGTCAGCAGGACGGGGTGCTCCTCGGGAGCGACACGGAGCTCGTTGTAGAAGGTGTGGTGCCAAATCTTCTCCATGTCGTCCCAGTTGGTGACGACACCGTGCTCGATGGGGTAGCGGAGGGTAAGGATACCACGCTTGGACTGTGCCTCATCACCAACGTAGGAGTCCTTCTGGCCCATACCAATCATGATACCATGGTGACGGGGGCGACCGACAATGGAAGCTTGAAATGGTCAGCATCGAAGATCATGACGAGCTTTGCCCGCGGCACCCAAAGTTGCGGTCTAGGGAAATTGGGTAGGGCAACTTACGGAAGACAGCACGGGGCGCATCGTCACCGGCGAAACCGGCCTTGCACATACCCGAACTACAGTCAAGTCAGCTCCATGTTTCTTTTCTTGCCTCTGCTTATCATGGCGCTCCATGTGTTGAGACATTGTGCCAGTATATGGATATCGAGTGATGAAGGATCGCGGCGGGTCCCTCATCAAAGGCGGAGAAGCCGGCGACAGCGGCGGGCGAAAAAGGGGGGGGGATTAGACGAACCCATTGTCAATGACGAGGGCAGCAACTTCTTCTGTAACGGGAAGATGTTGTTAGCAATGTTCATTGCCTGAGCATCGAGTCCTTCAGAGATTATATGGGCAACATCTCGATGGGACAAGCTTTGGGGCATCATGACGGGTAACCTACCCTCCATTGTGAATTATGTAGCGGTGGGGAGAGGACTTGAGGTGGTCAAATGATAGCTGGAAGAGATGGAATTAGCTCGCGCGATTCACGGATCGTAAAAGCGAGATGGTATTCGACAGCGTCTGAAGCTGGTGGTGAGGAGTCGGAGGGGTGGGAGGTGGTCGATGGGAAGTGATGTTAAAGTGGGAAGGTTGGTATATGGGGACGCACCTGTGCTTGTTGGCAAGTTGGGTTGGGCGGAGGGGAAAAGGGAAAGTGCGAGAGCGAGGTGCGAAGTGGAAGTGGAAGGTACAAGGTGTCGCTGCTTCTGAGGAGGTGCGGTCAGGGTGGGGAACGGTCCGGGGGGGGCGATGCCAGCGTGGATGTGAGATGGTCCTTGGGAAACCTGACTTGTGGGCGGGCAATTGCTGGCGATCGGGTACGCTCGCTGCTTTAACATGTTTGTGGCTGACGGCTGATGCCTGGGTACGTATCGCTCACCTTTTGGTGGGTTTGGAGCGTAGGTGAGGTGGGTGACGAGGAATCTAGAGGCTGGCCCTGGCCTGCGGGTGCTTGGGGGGGCACATGGGGGGCACAGCTCTAGAGGTGGCTGGGCGGCGGACAGGCAGCACGTTTTGAGCCTGACAGGCATGTTCTGATGCAGGTGCTTCGCGGCCCGCGGCCCATCAAACCCAGAAGGACCCCGAAGTTGAGGTCGAGAACATCAAACATCGTGATCACGGGATCAGGCACCAAGAGTGGTTGCCAAGCATCTGGAGCCACTGCCCATACACACGATGGTCAACCCTACTCAAGGCACCACAGAATGACCTACTTCCGGTGTTCGCTACATCACTATGCATGTCGTCACGCACCAAGTCAGCCAGCCCTATCTTATATGCAGGCGTCATGGTACCCAATGAGTATCCGCGCATCTGAAGCTTCATCACCCTCTCACCACGACATCAGCAGGGTCGGAAAGTCGACTTGCAGCATCATCACTTAGGCTTCACCCAAGAAACCCCTCAACGGCGCAAAAGCGCAGAGAGTGGCATAAGCATCGAAAGCACAAACCCACCCCGGCTGCCCCGGACTTTGCCCCCGTGCCTACGATCTACGTAGTTGACTCGTACACCACTGTTTTGGCATGGCAAAGTAGACACGCGTACTAGCAACACTTGTGGAAAGGAAACCCTTTCATCAACCCGAGTAATGACGCCACCCGGGAGCATTCCCTAATCACGAGTATCCGACCGCCTATTGTTCAGCGTTGTTTCACGCTGCGCTCTCAAACGCGCCTCGCCAAGACGCCCTACTCATGGTCTTTCGGGCTTTAATGGATGCCTATAGCTGCCGCGTGAGTGGGTTGCGTATGCAGGGCAGGCTTCCGTTAAATGACCCGCGGCCGACTAACTATGCTAAACATATCCATCTGCAGACGGAGCAAGGCTTCAAGCTCGCTGCCCCGGCTTGTTGCCTTCTTGAGGCACCTGGTGTCTGGGAGCCAACTCGATGGATCTGTCTGTGTCGGTGTGTAAAGGGTTACTAAGAGAGAGAATTGTAGCCCCTGCTCCTCAACAGATTTTACCCCTCGTCTGTGGCGGAGCTGAGAATCCAAGAGCACCGCACCAGCCTGGGGAAGATATGATGTTCAAACCTTCAATTGGCTTGTTACATGTGCCATAAGAATGTACAAATCGTAGGAGGCTTTCAACTTTGGGAATGACACCAACCGCGCTGCATCAGGGATCATGTCGAGCTTCAAGGGGGTGGGCGTCCAATCTCCTCTAAAGCGGCAATGAGGGGCAACTCATCTCATGGTGGGGCAGCTGGGAATCCTGGATTCTTCACCAACCACCCACGAGACCGCTGCCCGACCACCGGAGGATGATCTCAACCTAGCTGCGAACCTTTTGTGCAGTACATCGTGGTCTATTCGGTCGTCACAAGTTCCCTATGCACACCGGGAGGACAAGCTGATTCGCAACCTCCGCAGTTTCTGAAAGTGATGTTTAACGGACGTTTGACAAGTGGGATTGATGACATGGCCAGAGCTTCTTGGACCTTGGGCCGCCGTTCCGCCAGGACCAGGGCTTTCACGTGAGATCTGCGCTAGTCCATTTATGTCTAGAAGCCTTCTTGAAGATTCCAGAACGGGCAGGATCCCGGCAGGCTCAAGTCATGGTGATGAGGAGGCCGAAGAAAAAAAGCAAAATCATTTGAATGGCAGCGAGTGAAGTCGAGTTTTGCGTAGAACACCACAACTCGAAATTCCATCAAGATCAGAAGACCTGACTTGATCACAACAAGACTTGTTAAGAGCAAAACTCTCAAACGTAGTCAGAGTTTATTTTCCCTCCGTCTTATTCATTGAGACGCTCATCGCCAAGTCACCACCCGCTTTCATCACAAATCACCTCACACATACAAATACATCATGGGCGACAGGAACCTCAACGATCTCCTCAAGTGGAGCATCGCCAACCAGGACATTCCTGAAGGCGCCGAGGCACCCCCCGGCGAGGCCCCTCGCCTCAACCCCGAGGCCATGGCTGCCCTCTTCGGTGGCCCCAGCGATGCCGACCTCATGAAGGACTCCATGGCCGCCATCCACAGCGCCGATGTGCCTCTCGACCAGAAACTCATCGCCTTTGACAACTTTGAGCAGCTCATCGAGTCGCTCGATAACGCCAACAACATCTCCGCCCTCTCCCTCTGGACGCCCCTCCTCGACTGTCTCGTGCACGAGGAGGCCGAGATCCGCCGCATGGCTGCTTGGTGCGTCGGGACCGCCGTGCAGAACAACGCCCCCAGCCAGGAGAGGCTTCTCGCCATGGGAGGCGTGCCGAGTCTCGTCGCGCTGGCGACAAAGGAGGGCGAGCAGGAGGTTGTCCGCAGAAAGGCCATCTACGCGCTGAGCTCCGCCGTTAGGAATTACCAGCCCGCCATGGACGCCTGCATCGCCGAGCTTGCCAAGCAGGGCGGCTCACCAGATAAGGTGGACGCCGACAACATGGACGCCGTGGATGTGATCATGGAGGACCTCAAGGCGAAAGCCAAGGCGTGAGGAAGGCCGGGGCCGGGTTGGATTTGCATGCATGCATGAACGGCGTTTTGGGAGGTACGTTGACGGTATAGCAAAAGAGCTGGGCTTGCGTTTCCAGAGCACCAGAATTTTATGATCAAGATTCCCCACAGACATAGACACGCGATTACACAGCTTCCCTGTGACATCGATGCTTTGGTGATACATTCATGTACAAAAAGTCTACGTGTTGTACAACAAGGTAATGTAGATAGGCCCACCCGGTGGTCTCTATCGCGGTCTACCTAAAAATCCTTGACCTTTCCGTAAAAGGGGAATCCAAGGGCCTGGAACAGCAGGCGGGCGTGCCTGTCAGATGTGGCTGTCGTGTGGATGAAGATGCGGCAACCAGGGAGGAGCTGTGCGGACAGTTAGCAAACGGTATTTCTGGGTGTCCGGTGCGCAGGCAACTCACTCTTGCTGGGTACATGTCGTAATTCACCCCAAGCTCCGGGAACCATGCCATGTCATCAGGTCGCAGACCGAGCGCCAGGTTTCCGTTGCCGTCTCCGGTACTGGCCTTGATTCCAGGCCAGTCCTTGATCTTAGGCAGGACGATGTTGACAAGCTTGTCCACAAACTCCAACGCCGCAGGCCCGTGAATCGTTGTCTTGACGCCGACACGGTCACCTTCCTTGACCTTCCACTGCGAAACGCTGTCCTTCATCTTCACAGTCGTGGGAGTGCTGCCGGTGATGGCCTGGACAGCGGACCGCATGACTGGGAGCGTCTGTGGCAACTTAGCCGCAGTAGGCATGAATGCGGTGATGGAGACGGCGCTGATCTCGGGGATGTTGCGGAAAGTAATGTTCTTCTCGAGAAGATCAAGGTTCGCGGCACCTCTGGGGCCACGACGCGGTCGGTTGATGTTGTAAGGAGACGAATCGTCCCACTCACGCAGGCGATCGGGCTTTGGTGTGACGACGGTGCCGGGCACCTTGTGCATGTACGCCAGCGTCAGCAGGTCGGAGGCGATTGTCGAATCGTACGTCTGCTTGAGACGAGGGTTGTTGAAAGGCCCGGGAACGAAGTCGCGGGCTGTAGGATCGGTGCAAGGCGGCGACTGGATGGGGTGGAGGGGGCCACGGTCGTACTTGGGCGGATGGTATTGGAATCTCGAGACTGGTCAGCATTGTCGAGGCTACAAAGCGGCATATCATTGACTCACCTCTTTCCAGGAAGCTGCTGCGGCCTGTCCTCTACACGCTTGGCCGTGTTGAAGGACTTGACAGTGGCCTCATCGGGGCCAGGGATGGCAAAGCCGGAGCTTGATTCGAGATCGGCCAGATCAGGGGCAGGTTTGGAGGTTTCGGAAGATGCCCATCGTCGGGGGGCTGATGATGCTGATGTGGGTAGCCAAAGTGATGAGCCCTTTGTGCCGACCGCACGGGCTAGCCGTGATCCATCTCGCATTGTGGCAGCCATGGTCAATCGCACGAAGTGTTGGTGGTTGTCACGATCATGGGTGTCGCGACGCTGGAAAATTCAATGGACCTGAATTCACGACATGGATCTCAAGCCACACCCATGTGGCGTAGTGTTCATTTCCTGTGGCTGATTCCAACGGAGCATTAGATAATCAGACCCAGCAACCTATCCAAGCGCCTTACCTAATATTGGTCCGCACCAAATAGCGGGGCCATCAGTCCACACCCCCCAAACGGAATAATGATCCCTGGGATGACGGCGCGAATGGCTGCTGCGCAATTACGTAGCTGTTCTTGTAGGCTCCTGTCTGTCAGCGCCCGGCGTAGGAGATGTGTGACCTGTCGGCCAGACCGAATACAGAACTTCTGACGATCGGCTGAGAAGATCTGGGTGGTCTAGCGTGCATATGGAATCAAGGAACGTTGACCTTCTTCCTACGCTGACAGAGAAATGTCTAGTCACTCGGCGTCCACGGGAGGTGCGTTGACAAGATTTCATCCAACTGGCCAGTGAAGGATTCCCCCTCTTTCACTCGTGCACAGGTAGAAATTATGTGATGTGCTATTCTTGACATCCAAGGCTTCCTTCGCGGCCCGATACTGCGGCTGAAGTGCATTCTGTGTGAGGCAGACAGGTTGAAACTCGGCCGGAAACCTTGCACTCAACGCAACTCTGAGTCGACTGTTGAAGGGTCCAAGGCCTCTCTGTCTTGGCTTAAGTTTGTCCAGAACGAGCGACAGGGGCCCTATCAGATGTTCCAAAGGGACCTGGATCAGAGTGGAGAGGGAGCAAATGCGTGAGCCTGGTTGTTGTCAAGTCTTTTGCCCCCTTCCTCGCCCAGTTTTCAGGCTTCTACATAACAGTAGGTACTGTGTGACCTGTCATCCAGATCAGCTGGCGCGTACATCGTAGGCAGCTGCATAGAGACGTTTTCGCGCTACCGAAACTTTTTAGTCAATACGCTGGAAGGTTCTTACGGAGAACGTTGAGCCATGATGGGGACGGGTGCTCCAGAGCCGTCACGCCCCGAAAAACACCCCCGAACCCGAACCCGAGGGCTGTCACATTATCCGCGTTCCCTGCCAGTGTCTTCGCCAGCAGTGTCATGCTCTCTCCACTTGTAGGCTTCACCGCGAGAATTGAACCGGCTGGGATGTCAACAGGCGTTGTCGCATGTTCGCCTGGACCATTTGGTCCAGGTCCATCAGGTGAGGCAGGGGCTATCACAGTCGCTCCCGCCCTGGTCGTCGAAGATCACGCCGATCCCCAATCATGCTCTTCAGGATCACCCAAACAGTCGATAGCGTAGCGGCAGCATCATGATTATTACCAATGAGCATGTTCTGCCCATGTCCCAGGATACCGTACGTAGAAATGGTCTGCTATGTGCGCATGGGACGAAGTACCCCTCCTCTGATAACAGGTGCGGCCATTCGTTCAGCGCTCGTTGCGGATCCCGTTGATCGCAAATCCAGGGAAGGATTCGCCGTGGCGTGCCTGCTTTAGCCGTTGCTTGTGCACCCCTGCCACTAAAGGCTGGCCCCTGCCCCTTCTTTCGACCCCTACACTTGCACCCTGGTATCGCACCATGCCTGCCCCCCAACAACTGCTGGTCCCACGTCACATCCCTAAACTCCCCCATCAACCCCGCCAAAGCGCGCCGCAGCGACATCCAAGACAAGACAGCCCGAGACCTCAATAGACTCCTGGCGACCAGCAAGGCAACCATTCTTCTAGAGTTTGCTTCGAAAAGCCGTAATCCCCCCCCGAGACAGCGGTCTACCTTCCAACGAAAACAACTCGACCCGTCCTGCTTCACAAATCGCTACAATCCCGTTGGAACGATCACAACACCTCCCGTCATGAAGGCCAAGAGGCTCTTCAGTGTCAAGGACCGGGAGAAGGACAAACATGGCTCTCATCGCAGGAATAAGTCGTCAGAGCCGGGCCATAAGGTGAGAGTTCTTCAATCGCTCGGGTAGCGCTTCGACCCCCTGGTTAATCGGACCTCTTAAGAACCGTCCTCTCTCTGCCGACAACTTTTTCTCGCTCTTCAAGTCTGACGCCTCCCGCCAAATAAACAGCAGCCACGAAGATAAAGCTAAGGTACGAATGACGTCTTGCCATACTCCATGTCCCAGCAGACTTTAACAGCACATCAGATTGAGGACGTATTGCAGCTCCTTGCCGAAGACAACCCCGAATATACCAAGCACAGCATTTCTCCCGACCACATTCGCCAAGTCCTCCACAGCTATTATGCGGCTGGTGATGTCAGGAAAGCTGCCGAATTCATACAGATGCAGAGCGATGCGAGTGCTGGCAAGATCTACCCATACAACCCTAATGTGCAGATGAGCGGCGCCGAGAACAGGGAGGCTGTGACCTGTTACCTGGACTCTTTGCTCTTCTCCATGTTCGCACGGATGGACGCTTACGAAGGCATGCTCAAGCATGAATTCACCGACGAACCGCGGCGGAAGTTGGTCACGCTTTTGCGACTCTGGGTCAATATGTTGCGGTCGGGCAAGTTGATTTATACAGACATGGTATGGTTTTGTTCAACCCTTCGGGAATAATACTACAGTTCAGCTGACTTTGGCAGACGAAACTTATACAAGACAGCCTCGCTGAGTGTGGATGGCAAGACGCCAAAGAGCTGGAGCAGCAGGACACATCCGAGGCATTTGCTTTCATCACGGAAACCTTGCAGCTACCCTTGCTACAACTACAAGTCGACCTATTTCACCAGGGCAAAAACGACGATGATGACCACAAGATAGTCAACGAACGTCTTCTCAATCTCGCTGTACCCCCAGATCCAGAGGGCAAGGGACTTCGTCTCGAGGATTGTTTAGAGGAATACTTCAACACGCAAGTCGATGTCCTCCGAGACAGCAACCAGGAGGAGAAGAGAGACGCAAGACGGCCGACAACGTCTCGACTGAATACGATTAGAGTCGTGACGCAGAATGAGGAAGCTGAGTCGCCTACGAAAGGAGTTGTCGCCTCCCCAGTTGAACTTACTCCAGTACTGGATCGGAGGCCGACGGAGACTGTCCATGGCTTGATCAGCGGAGAGACGGCCGGATCTTCGAGACCTACCGCTAGACACCGTTCCACTAGCGTGATTCAGCATGTTCTCGTGGACGGAAAAGGTCGACCGGCGGAGACGGACAACTCCTCCCTGCTCGAGAGGGCACGACGCAAGAGCTCGACCGTTGTCAAGGCTGTGACTATTCCAGCGTGGCAGTTCTTCCGACTGATTCCTTGGCACTCTGCAGGAAATAGCGAGCCTCAGAATGACCAGGACGTGGCGGTCAAATTCTCTCAAAGGCCAGTAGTCGGCATCTGCTTGAAGCGCTACGGCCTTTCCGATAGAATGGTCCCGCAACGCCTCAACACATTTATCGATATCCCAGACAGTCTGCGTCTGCCACACTTTATGCTAGCGGACGAAAAGCACCTAGAAGAGGACCCAAATGGGTTTAGTACGGAGTACAAGCTCGTGCTGCAGTCGGTGGTCTGCCACAGGGGTGAGTCTGTGAATAGCGGCCACTACATTGCATTCTCCCGAGTTGCGCCAAAGCTCCTCACGGATAACCGAAGACACGATCTCGATCCACCTCCGGATTATGAGGAGGCGCAATGGGCTAAATTTGACGACCTCCATATCGACAGCCGAGTCACGTATGTTGATGATATCAAACAATCGATCAAAGAAGAGATGCCGTATCTTCTCTTCTACCAGATTGTACCCATGATGGAAGTAGTATCTGCGGACGAAACTGAAACGGAACCACCTTCCTATGCAGACTCGAAAGCAAGCATCGCCACATCGACAGATCCCAGTCTGGCTGACAGCGGGCATCTGGGAACTGCCGGGTCTTCCAGCGGTGATTACTTCGAGAAAGCGACAAAGACGCAGGCCCCGAGCATTCGATTCTCGTCAGATATAGAGCGGCCCAGCCGTGACAGCATCGACGACTTGGACCCACACTCCAAGGACTCCCGGCGCACGAGCATCAATCCGCTTGAGTCCGTAATTGGTACGCCAGGGAGAACGCCCGATACCGCATCTCCGGCAATCACGCCGAATGAAGAGACGACGCGTGAGCGCTTCTCACGCGCGGCTGCCTTGTTCTCGAACAAGTCTAGGAGTCGCCCCCCTAGTCAGGCGGGCGAAGGCCGCATCAGCCTTACGATGGGCCGTCTCGGCGGCTTCATGCGGCCAAGCAAGGAGATATTGCGAGACGGCAATTCCATCAGTCATATTGTCAGCGCGCCGCCCGTACCGAACGAGGCCGGCCCGACGGAGGTGACGGACAGGCCATCGGTGGACCTGCCACGTCCGTCGTTCGAGTCAGATTCCTACCCAGATACTCGGGCAGACGTCAAATCAGATGTGACGGCCACGCCCAGGAAGCACAGGCACGAGCACGGACACAAGCGCGGCAAATCCAAGGTCAAGGGCGTACAGCCTGAGCGAGAGTGCATTCTTATGTAGAGCCAACATGTGTACCGTACGTGCAGGTTTGGTCCTGAGAGCATCATGTTCCCCACCATGATGAGGTGAGGCATGATGACGAATATGAGGGCACCTTTTGGCCATTCATGGCAACGAAAGCAGAAAGCAGTTGGAGTTTGGGGAGGGCGTCGCAGAAACATATACCACTATCGCGTTTTATTCACAGGCATTCGGCCGGTCATGCATGACGAACATGCCTTCAGCGAGGAGAGTAGAGCGGGCCTTTGGACGTAATGAAGCATTTGGTTGTCATAAAAATCATCAGCCTATCTTGTTCATCTTAAAACAAAAAAACTCCAGCAGTTGATTGGTAGCGTGCGTGTTTCCCGATTGCATACCCGACCAGATCTGAGAGGACGATGTTTGTCTTGCCTTGTACCTCCAGCCTCGTTCCTGCCATGCGAGCTGTGACATCATATAGACCCGCACTGAACAGCTTAATCCTCATCATGCACCTTGTCGGCAACAGTCTCCTTGGTCAAGTTGACAACCTTCTCGATCGGCCTTTCCACAGGTTCAGCGGGGGACGAGAGGCCGGGCATGGGACTCAGCGCGCCGCTGGCGGTGCCGGAGCCGGGGATACTGCCGGGGACGGGGATTCGGATGTCCTCTGGCGAGCCGGGGGTAATCTTGGGGTCGATACCCGGGATATGAATGCGCTTGGCCTCGTTCTGGTAGGCGGCTGGGATGATCTCGATGATCTCATCGCGAGGGAACTTGAGGAAGGGAATGTCCATTGTGGAACAGTGCATGAGGTAGGCGTAGAGGACACGCAGAACCGACTCGTGAGCGATGATGAGGAGATCATTCTGCTCGCGCTCAAGCTCGAGAATGATTGGCTCGAGGCGAACGGCGAGGTCGTGGTAGGACTAAGAATGGGTTAGTCATGGAGTATCGAATGAACAGGTTACCGGGGACACTTGCCTCTGCGCGGGGGTAACGGTGATGATACGGGTCCAGTTCGTGCTTCTCTACTTCCTCGGGATAGATGGTGCGGATGGCTCGTTCGGCCATCTTCTCGCACACGCCGGGGTTGATCTGGCTCATCTGCGAGCGCTGACGGACTTTGTAGCCCTTATCCCTGAGGTAGTCTGAGGTCTGCACCGTGCGAAGCCGGGTCGACGTCCAAACGGTCAGGGGTGGCAGGGGGACGTTAGCTCCCTGCTTCTCGACCAGAGCCGCCCGCTCTTGCTCGCGGTGCTTGATGAGGACCTCGGACATTTTGGCGGCGTAGGATTTGCCCTGTTCGGAGAGCGGTGCGTCGGCTTTGTAGGAGTCTTCTTCGGTTGTGGTACCTGCTCGCGCGAAAAAGGTGGTGCGTGACTTGATGTGCAAGTTTGTGAGGTAGAAGACGATGCGATGAGACAGGTAGTTGAATGAGAGATTGTTGTAGAAGAACCTGCGACCGGCGTTGATCATTCGGATGTAGTTCAGTTCCTTCTCCTCCATGATCTCAAAGGTGGGGATCTTCATGTCGATTCGCTTCAGGTAGAGCTCGGCGGCGTCGTCGGGATCCATGCCGGAAAACTACAATGGGTAATTAAGCATGCTTCTTCGGGCACGGCTTGGAATATGAGGACTCACGTCTGGAGAAGAGATCTTGACGTTTCGTGCATTGTCCCGCAGGATGGATTCGTCGTCGACGAAGGACTCGATAAACAAGGTCTGCGAGTTGGGGTTGAGCTTCTGTCTCCGCGAAACAGCTGGCGAGCATTCTTACCTGAACGTCATGCTTGGCAAACTCCTTGGCCAGCGAGCGACGACCTCCAGCGGTCGGGTTGACGGCGTCGTAAATAGCGACTTGGCCGTTCTCGTGATTGAGCCAGGCGTAGATGTCCTCGCGACACTTCTTGAGAATCTTCTGCCGCAAGATGACGGATGCCGGTGAGGCGTTGGGGAAGAAGTAATCTTCAGGGACAGCACCACCGTCGCCGACCGTCGCCCGACGATAGTCGCCGAGATGAAAAATACGAGTCTTCACACCGAGCCTGCTTACGTCAATAAGAGTCACCAGCTGCTACGACAGGAGAACGTTCTCACCATCCAAGATATCGTGCCAGGGAGACGCAAATATGCCTGCTTCTGTTAGCAAACGTGACCAGATGACTGATAAGGGGGCCATACGTTTTGCCGCGTGCTGGCAGGCCCACCATCACGATGGCGATGCGGCCCGAGTGGAAGAGTCGTCCAGACATGGTGCTGTACAGCTGGGCTGGCGCCATATCCTGGTCCTCAGGTACATCGTGAATGCCGTCGATGAAAGTCGAGCTCTTGCGGCGATACCGTGGGGCGTTGGCCGCAATTTCGGCAGTGCTGTCTCGTGGGTCAGTACTGTTGGGTTCCTTAGGATGATCTTGATGCTCGTCGTCGTCTTCGATAGCAGCCGATGCGCCGTCGAAGCAGAGTTCGGGGCGGGGACGCATGGCTCAGGGCAATGCGATGCTTGATACGAAGGGTAATCTGGTGTGGTTGCAAAGGTTGGCAGAGAGGGAGCAGGGGAGGGGATTTTTAGGATGCGCTCAGGGAACGAGTTGTAAGAAACATTACAGATCCGTGTATCAGTATTGACAATGAGACGTCCGAATAGGTTGTGCCGGCCCGTTACGTTACGGAAAGATGACCAGGTTTGCAGGACCGGGTGTTGGGTTGTGATTCACCAAATTGCAGAATGACATTGCAGGCCCATGCTCATGACCTGGCACTTGCACCTGCCAGTAGTGGCAGGGGGATTGGAAGTGAGTGGCTTTTAAAGGTGACTCCTGATTTGAAGGGTGCAAGCAATCGTCTCAATAACGGAGGGAATGACGGGGTGATATGAAGGATTGCGGTTGGACTGTGGAAGTACCAAGGAAAAGGCCTTCACTCACAGAAGTGTGTCCATGTTTGGTGATTTGCAGTCAACCTCTTTGTGTCAGTCTTGTCGGCCGAGATCTGGTCCTTCTTCTTCCCTTCCTCTGCGCGATTGAGGTTCTATTCCATGCAGCAATACTTTGGAGTAGTGAAGCAAGACAGGCTCGCGGTTAAGTGGCGTTGCGGCGTGAAATGCGGAGAAATGGAAGTTGCTCAAGTTCAAGATGCTGGCGCGAATCCAGTTATTTGGGTGCAGCGGCGACAGCAAACGATGAGAGGGACGTGTGCCTGACTGCCCAAAGTAAGTATCTAGGCAAGTATACGTAGCGTTGGTCAGACCGCTTGAGGTATTATGTTTTGAGTTGGTAACTTGATATCGATGTCCCGCTTTAACCCGCCGTCGGTTATCGTGAGTATGTCAACGGTCTCTCGGCTACGAGAGAGCACTTGGCTGGATGTGTTTCCACAGAAACACCGCTGCTCGCCCAGTGCTCCAAAGGATTGCCTGCCTTCTTGTGAAAGCTCTTAGGGGGGATGCCACGTCGTGTCAGTCCGAGCACAGAATCGTAAAGAAAGTCAGTCCGGAGGGCTAGTGGTATGCAGTGCAGTGCTGTCAAGGGGACCTCAGATGCCTCTTTCTCTTTCTCTCGCTCTCGCTCTCTGTCTCTCTGTGCACCACCCAATTGCCCAGACGAACCTAGGTCCGATGGTGGGGTCATGCCGTCTCCACCCCCTGGCTATTTGTCGGGTATGCGTCCCGACGTCACGTGCACCAGGATAGTGGAGCGAGACGAGGGAGGATTCGGGTCGTAGGCAATGGAAGCGAGGCGAGTGGCAGCAACCAAGCAGCTGGTGCCCTCTCTCTCTGTTAGCTGTCCTTGTCTGGAGTCTCATCCACCCCCCCCCCCCCCCTCCCCTCGCTGTGCACCACTGAAAGACAGAGGCCCGTGCTCCCCCCAAGAAACACTCCCAGTGCTATCAGAGGCTGAAGAAATTTATTTTACCAGCAACGTCACGACAAGTCAATTCCCGACATCCGCCCGACCAAGCTCCTTCGCGATCGTGAAGCCTCGCACATCAAGACCATCTCTGGTTCCATCGACGCAACAGGGCACAGCTCCTAGCATCTCAGACGCGCCTCTCCCTTTTCGTCTTCTCGCATCGTGCGCGTTCCTCCCATCGCGTCCCTCCGTCGCCGTCTCCAACCAGCTTGCTGTTGCTTCTCGCTCACCTTCTCCTTTTCCGCAAACCTACCTCGGCCACGGCCCTCATCACATCCACAGCCATGGCTTCCACCATTGACTCCCTGCGAACCTTCCTCACGACGAACCCCGTCGCCGATGCCGTCTCTGATGCCGTCAACTCCTTTTCCAGCAGGAGAGCGAAGCTCGGCCTGTCCAACCCTGGCACCGTCGAGAGCTTGAGCAAGGAGGTGACGCGCGATGTCTTCCTCAACAACTACATGTTCACCGGCCTGCGTGCCGACGTGACCAAGGCCTTCAGCATCTCGCCTCTTTTCCAGGTCTCCCACGCCTTCGCCATGGGCGAGCGCCTCAACCCTTACACCTTCGCCGGTCTCTACGGCACGAGCAAGGTGCGTCCGCCAAATCCCACTCGGACCCCCCCAAAAGATGTGCTCATGCAATCGCTAACGTGCCGCGACACAGGTTTTCCTCCAGGGCAACATGGACAACGACGGCCAGCTCTCCACCCGTTTCAACTACCGGTGGTCCGACAAGCTCGTCTCCAAGACGCAGCTCCAGGTTGTGCCCGGTTCCGGCCAGGATATGGTCCAGCTCGAGAACGAGTACACCGGCGACGACTTCACCGCCTCCTTGAAGATGCTCAACCCGTCTGCCCTTGACGGCGGCATCACCGGCATCTTCATCGGCAGCTACCTCCAGTCCGTCACCCCCAAGCTCGCCCTCGGTCTCGAGACTGTCTGGCAGCGTGCCGGCCTCACCCAGGGCCCCGAGATGGCCACCTCGTACTCGCTGCGCTACAAGTCCGACGACTGGGTCGCCACCGCCCAGCTGCAAGCCCAGGGTGCCCTCAACACCTCCTACTGGCGTCGTCTGTCGGAGAAGGTCCAGGCCGGTTGCGACCTGACGCTGTCTCTCGCCCCCTCAGGCGGTATGATGGGTGGAATTCAGAAGGAGGGCATCGCCACCATGGGCGCCAAGTATGACTTCCGCATGTCCACCTTCCGTGCGCAGGTCGACTCCAAGGGAAAGCTCAGCTGCCTCCTCGAGAAGCGCATCGCCGCCCCCGTCATGATGACCTTTGCCGCCGACGTCGACCACTTCACGGTACGTGATAATCATCATGCCTGAGCTAATGTGGCCTCGAGCGTCTTACTGACTGTTCCGCAGCAACAAGCAAAGATCGGCGTCGCCATCTCTGTCGAGGCCGCCGGTGAGGATCTCCAGGAGCAGCAGGAGGTTCTCGGCGCCCAGCCTTCCCCCAACATTCCCTTCTAAGCCTGGAGGCCATCACCTGCCTCTGGTTCACTCGGTGCGACCGACCACAGGAAAAAAAAACCCGAAAGCTCCCCTCCTAATCAACCAAAGACACGAATGGCCCCGGACGGCCAGCAGCATACGCACGGCGGCGCATCCTCTCCATGACCTCTGATCGCGGGCGCATCTTCCTCGCTTATTTTGTTGTTTTAGTATACGCCCTCCCCGCCCCTCGCAGAGGTCCATTTGGCCCCCTACTCCTCTCCCGCCTTTTCCCACTCCAAGCGAGGAACTTGGCCTGCGGTCGGATCTGGAGTGACTTGTCGTTGCTGTTTTTGTTTTTTGTTCTTTTCCTCCCGCGGGCCGCCCGAGCCTCGTTCTGTCCTCTGGCCCAGGGTTTGGGAGGACAGGTGTACAATAACCGCTCTTGGATGAGCAACATGGCAGTCGGTGGGAAGAACACCGGCTGCCCCGCGTGAACTGTGATTTAAGCCACTCGCGGCGTGGCTTATCCACAATCATGAGGGCGGGCATGGCGGGCCCGTCTCATATGTACTGTGTATGAAGGAGAATAGAAGAAAGTTCTGATGAAACAGGCTGCGAGGAAGCTCTGTAAACCGGTGACCTTGTCGTGTGTCTGGTGAGAAGCCATGGTGAAGACTAGACAATGACATGCATGTGAGGCATCACCTTTGGGTTACTCAAAGTCAACGCCATTCCGCCGGCAGTCTCACGTCTCCCACCTCCAACAGCGTCAGCCCTATCCACGGATGCGATCTTCCTAGGGTTTCATGTCGTAGATCAGCTCTACAGTAGCATCAGCGATAGGGCGCATAGCTTCGATCCAGTCGACCCTCCTGAACTCGCCAACTATGCCACAGCGCCGTTCCCCTGCTCTCTCAGCAGGCTAGACAGACTGGGCTACAATGCACGCGCTCTGTATACGCCGGCCAATGCTGTAGGGTGAGAAAGGGATCGGTCGTGCTGGATGCGTTGACCATGGCTTTGGGCAGCAGGTAGACAGTTTATTAGACGCTGACAACGTGTCGTGCCTTGTTGTTAGATAGTGGTCCGGTTCGTTGCGAGCAGATTTCCTCCCAAGCTGGCGGGTTTGACGGTCTGCATCATTTGCTGGCACACATCCCCGCGCGCCTTGGTCATGGGCAAATCAAACACGATCGTAGTACTTACTGTAGGCGACTTCACTTCATACTAGGTACATCCCTATGACTTGTAGGACCTGTAGTCGCACAAAATCATTGAGCCTTGCCCTCGGTGCTACCGAACGACACTGCAGCTCCTGCTTCCTGTGCATGCCATCCATGCCTAGGACCGATTGCAAGTCATGCTACGAGGTCACACGAAGCATGAACGTCCACAGCATGTCCCCCGGCCATCAGAACCGGACCTTCCATTTATTTCCCCTGTAGCCGTCCTCCAGACAACAGAGTGAGACACCCCGTTGACGGCGCCGGCACTGGTCAGACAGGCGGCCGGTAGAAGCAGGACTGACTCGCCCAGCGGCCCCAATCACACTACCACGCCCCGAGCTTCCGAGCGTCAAGGCTCCGTTGCGATATCAAGGACTGCCATATCCCAGATTACAAAAATGATAAAAGCAAAAATCATGGCGGCATTGCCCGTGTTCTCACGAGTTCCATGCGAGCGCCGGGAATCGAACCCGGGGCCTAAGCATGGGAAGCTTAGATGTTACCATTACACCACGCTCGCCATTGTAGCCCTGGCGACCGAGGGAGCTTCATGACTGCGGGGTCGCCCTTTCGGCGAGGTTCCACGACACAAGCTGCCCCGCCCCAGTCCAACCCTCCTGCAATTGCCCCCCCCCCTGTCGAGAGGCACCGTCATCAAGCTTCCAAGAACTCCAAGCCAAACATTCAGACGTCCGACTCCTGCTACGCCTCCTCTGCCGCCGACACACAGTATCCCGACACCCTTTTGTCTCGTCTCGATCCAGGACCCGACACCTGACGCTTTCCCACGAACGAGAAGCACGCACGAACCCCCCCCCCAAACACACATCCTCCGCCATGGCCTCCAAAGCCGACAAGATCGAAAAGATCATCGCCCGCCTGCAGGCCCGCACGGCCGAGGGCCAGTACTACGAGGCCCAGCAGCAGACCCGCGTCGTGGCCGCCCGCTACGTCAAGGCCGCCAACTGGCCCGCCGCCGTGGACATACTCGCCAGCGTCGCCCAGTCCCTGCTCAAGGCCGGCCAGGGCGGCTCCGGCGGCGACCTGTGCCTCATGCTCGTCGACGTCTACAAGCAGGCCGAGCTCAGGCCCGACGCCGCGAGCAAGGGCCGCCTGCTGACGTGCCTGCGCCTGTTCGGGCCCGGGGAGCCGACGAGGAAGACATTTATCAGCGAGATGATTGCGTGAGTTTTCCCAATGCATGCTTTATTCATTTCTATTCCCGCGGTCTATTGTACCTTGTTTTTCTCGCTGCCACACGCCTCCCAGGACAGAGCGCTGACATGCATGGGACGCAGGTGGTCCAGCAAGTTCGGCGACTACCCGGCCGGCGACGCCGAGCTGCACCACGTCGCGGGCAGCCTGTACGCCGAGGAGCACGAGGCCTACGAGGCGGAGCGCCACCTGGTGCTCGGCACGCGCGACTCGGCCGAGGTGCTGGCGCGCATGGAGTACGCCTGGTACAAGGAGGACGAGTCGCACACGGCGGCGCTGTACGCGTCGCGCGCCGTGCTGCCCTACCTGCTCGTCGGCAACCTGCGCGCCGCCAACGCCGCCTACCGCCTCTTCGCCAGCCAGCTCGCCGACGCCGGCGCCGGCGGCGTCCAGGACGTCAGCACCGCCACCGCCGACGTGCGCATCTTCCCGGGCCTGCCGCTCCTCAACTTCCTCGGCCTGCTGCTCCTCGCCATCCAGCGCGGCACCCCCGACGCCTACCGCACCCTCGTCAACAAGTACGCCGCCAACATTGCTGAGCTCGGCGCCTGGAACGAGGCCCTCGAGATGGTCGCCGAGATGTACTTTGGCATCGTCAAGCCCAGGCAGAGCAACCCCCTCATGGATATGATGGGCAGCCTGTTCGGCGGCGGCGCCGCGGGAGGTGGTGGTGGCGGTGCGCAGCAGAGGAGGGCGCCCACGAGGCGAGTCGAGGCGCCTGCGCCGGCGGGTCTCGACTAATGGGGATTTGGTTGTTGAGATGCTGAGGTAACGCTTTACTGGGGTGTTTGCTTTATAGGTAAGGAGGTCTAGGGGTGAAAATGAAAAGCGCATGAAGGGACGGGCATGGCATGGCGCATCACGCCGCAGAAGAGCAAGGAGGGAGCCAGCCAGCCAGCCAGCCAGACGGAGAGGACGAGGCTACTGCTGCTCGTCGTCCCCGCCCGGCGCGAGGTCGGACTGAAGACCCGGCAGGGGAGGCCAGGGGAGCTTGGGCGGCTGCTAACGTCGCAAGCATGCATCCCCATCCTCGTACATCCACTGGTCCTCGTCGAGAGCCGCGACCTTGGCCCGGAGGCTCTTGCGGACCGCCTCGAGGAGCTCTGCGGGCGGGAGAGATGTTTTAGCTTGACGAGGCACACGAATACCCAGACGATAGACTGAGGGTGGGAAGGGAATGATACAACGTACCTTCTGGCTGCTCGGGGATTGTCGAGTGATTGACCTGATGCTGCTTGACTGCCTCGGCAAGGCGCTGCCTTTCCACTGTGATCGTCAGCGCCGCTTCCAGCGTCTCTCCACACGAGACTGTTCTGGCGGGAGGGTGAATGCGACCGACCCTTGCTCTCCTCCATGTCATGCATCCCCTCCTCCCCGTCATCCAACACGCCCATCGGCAGATCCCCAATCTCAATCTCACCGTGCTTGTCCCTGACGACGAGTTCCGTCGAGTCGCTGTGGATGTCCACGTCCGGCAACCGCAGCGTCTCCGCCGACCCGTTCGACGAAGACGTCGCCGTGCCCGTCGGCGTCGGGCGCCGCGTGAGGTGGCTCTTGAACAGGTTGCGCGAGACGCCGCGGCGCGGCGCGGCAGGCGGCGCTGCAACCTGGGAATGGGCCGCGCCCTGGGGCGGCAGGCGGTGCAGGCGATCGGCCATCGGAGGCCCGCCTTGCTGGACAATGGAACGAATCGATAGAGCAAACGATGGTCGTTGTAAGTTATGTTTCCGGGGTGGTGATGCTCATGCTTTTGATGGAGGATTGGGTAGGTGCAGCGTTGACGTGAAGGGCTGCCCCTCTGTTTACTCTTGTTATCCGGCGGCCTACACGCGCTTATCGGGGGTGCACCGTAAGAGGCTCTCGACGACACTGTCCAAAAGGGCCCATTGGATCGCCATGGTCGCTTGATCATGGGCGACACAGAGATGATGGGCTTTAGAGCAAAGAAGCAGAAATAAACTCTCTCTTGTTCTCCGTCCTCCACAGCTGGACACCGCGGAATCGCCGAGCACAGAGGCGCAGTTGTTTGAACTTTTGTATGTATCGCGACAGCCATATACTCAGCTGTTCGCCAGTATGGTACAGGCAGTCCAGTCATTATGGTACGCAAGTCAGAACATGGCAACGCAAATCAGACGCCAACTCCCGACCATGCAGAACATATCCCCAGCCTTCCTCATGACAGTTCCCAGATAACCCCAGAAGGTCCCGTTGACCCAGACACCGAGACCTGGCCGTCCCTCCAGCTTTCATGATGCAGATAATCGACAACGCAACGCAAGCCAAAAAACAGAATCATCCGAGGCAGACCCATTCGGCAAAAACACACCAGCGCGCAGTGCGGTCAGCCAGCACCAGACCCCTCCAAACTCCCTTCTCCGAGCACTTGATGATAGTCTCCCACGTGCCCCCGTCGCTGCCCTCCTCGTCCCTCGTGTTGCGGCCACCGACACCGATACCCTTGCGGTCGTCCTTGCGCATCAAGCGCAGAATCTTGCCCGCCGGCGTTTGGATCGCGAGCTTGGCCGGCTTGTTGCCGCTGACGGTACTGGGGTTGGACCCACTGGCGCTAGAAGCGGTCATGCTCATAGCAGAACTTGGCCGAGCGAACGGTATGGGGCTCGCCGCGCCCGGGTTCGACGCCGGCGTCATGATCGAGTCCACGATAGCCGAGCTCGGGTGCTGTCTGATGGCGAACACAAAGGTGTTGTTGAGCGCCAGCCGCTGGCACTGTGGCTGGACGACGTAAATGTCGTGTCGTTGGGCGTGCGGCGTCGGATGCCTCGTGACGAAATCATAGGGCGGGTTCTCGCCCGTGTGTGTGATGGGCAGAGCAAAGGCCATGGGATGGGGAATGTCCTTGATGCTGTGCATCAGCCCACGCTTGCCTGCGTAGACCTTGAGGACGCCTTGACCCTCGTCACCAGGTAGCAACGCCTTGACAGTGTATCGTTTGTATCCGTTGGACCACTCGGCCTGCGCAAGGGCCCTCTTCTTGACCATTTCGCCGCTCTCAAACACATCGCCGTCTTGGTCCCGGCTGTATGCACGCACCTCAACTTCGGCAGCCACTTCGACATCGGCTGGTACGTTGAACTTGATGTGCACCATCTCGAGGTCTTCAATGCGTGTAAGAGACGTGTTATAGTCCACCATCTGCATCATGTTCTTGAAGTACGGCGAACACGCACAGGGCAGGTTGAGCAACACCTCGTGCGCCTGCGGTGGGCAAATGTGTTGCTGCTCATGGTGCTCAGGAATGTGCGTCCAGCACAGCTGGGTCGGGCGAGTGAGGAACCACCACGAGTCGGCAGCTGAATTGCCGGCACCAGAGTAGAGGTGCCGGCGAGGGTTGGAGGGGCTGGCGAGACAACAATCAACCATACGCCACTCGTTGTCGACCAGGACTGCGTTCCACCAGTGGTTGGACCGGGGCATGATGCCAAAATCGGGCGTTTCGCCCGGTGTCTTGAGGTACCCGCGGACTACCTCGCACTCGATGCCCACGGCGGCACACATCTCCATCACCAAGACAGCGTACTCTTCGACGCAGGCTCGCCTGCTTTGAATGACGCGCCTGGTGTCGATTTCGCCCTCAAAGTCTTCTTCCCAAGCTATCCTCTCCGAGACCCAGGAGAAGATGGCGCGCATGCGCTGGACGTCGCTGCGATACGGACGGCAGACATAGGATGTCGCCAAGGTGACGGCTGTTGTAAGCGGAGGTAGACTGCTGATGAAGCGAGTGCTCTTGTCGACCTGGCTGAGGTTGATAGACTGGTAGTCGATTGGATCGTCAACAGGCATGCCATTCGCGCCTTCGTCACCCTCGGCACCCTGGTAGAGTTCGTCTACGGGGTTGAGAGCGGGGTGGTCAAGCATTTGGCACCGATCTTGGCGCTCGTGGCGCTCAATCTTGCTCAGCGAGTTGGAGCGATTGATGTCTCGGCGGACCTGGACCCAGTCTACCCCAGACCCCAAGCCCATCTCCTTGGCAGCATTCCTGCCGACGGACGAGCTGCCAAGGCCTGTCATGGAGGACATTCCAGAGGTTGCAGGGGAGGCTACGGTCGTCGAGCGGGAAAAGGGTGATGGCCTGGCCAGATCGCCGCCGGACCCCAGGTTGCTCCGGCTGGTGGCCACGCCAGTCTTTGCTGTGTCGAAGAGCTTCTTGAACAGGCTGCGTTTCGGCGCTCTAGGCTGCACAAGCCCACCAAGGCCAGAGCCCATCTCGTCGTTGAAACCTGCTTGCGATTTTGGTCGGGAGGCGTCGGATGCGTGACTGCTGTGGTATGTCACACCAGTAAAAGGGCTGTCGGGTCGGTCTATATCAAGGTCTCGAACGCCGAGGGCGCTCTGGGCGCGTTCTCGTCGCTCATTCTTCCTGGCTAGGCTGCCGGCACTGGTCGCGCTGATAGCACCGGCCGATACGCCGCTCATCAGGCTCCTATTCGTGCTTTGCGTCGTCGCGCTCTGGTTACCGGAAGATGCGCTCGTGGAGTTAGTCTTGGTTGTAAAGGAGCGGCCTAGGACATTTCGACCAACATCGTAAGCTGACTTTCGAGTCCGCACTTTCTTCTCCGGGGCAGGAGCCTCGCCCATGGATGACTTTGGTCGCTGATATAGGTTGCCCTTTGGTGGCGGGGGTGGGGGCTCATCGTGACTGGTTGTGCTGTTGCTGTGCTGCAAGCCTTGTAGTCGAGTTTCCATACGTTCGACATAGTTGCTGAGCTGGGGCGCGTCGTGTGCATCCTCTCGCTGGCCGTTCTGGTAAGATGCCTCCTGCGAGGATCCTCCGCTCCAGGTCTCGTAGCCCTCATCTTGATGACCCAGTCCCATGGACGTCTGGGGCCGCTGAGCCGCCTTGTTTCTTGCACGGTGGCTGACCATGTCAAAGCACTCCGGAGACCAGGGATCAAGCGGTGCGGGTTCGGGGGTCCTTGTGTCCCTGGGCATACCCAAGGCATCAAGCTGCTCAATGACACCGTCCATGGCTTCCCGGAGAGGTGATGGCGTCATGTGGCTGCCACCAGGTGACGGAGGGCAGGGGGAAGGCATTCGAGGGGTCTGGAGCCCGTCTTGGCGGTGCTCATAGGAGAGGTTCGAGCCATGCCTCCCACCGCCGGCGTACCGTGGTTCTTGGCTGGGGTGAATGCTGTTGCGGGAGGCATTGACGTGACGATGGGGCGGTGGAGGCGGCGGCGGCGGTGAATCTTCGCGTGCTGGCTCATCATACGTCTCCTTGTGATACGTGTCGATGAAAGAAGGAACCGGTGACACACTGCGTGCCAGAGGCGGGGCCGGGGACGGAGCCCGCGAGTGGTGGTTGTATCCGAACGAAGGCGCAGGAGATGGCGCGCGAGATCCATAGCTGCCGTGGTGATGGTGTGACGGAGGCGGTGGTGCAGGAGATGCAGCCCTGTGATAGTCCTGTGGCGGAGGTGCTGGCGAGAGGGCTCTTGGGTGCTGCTGATAAGCTTGCGGCGGGGCAGGCGATGGCGCTCGCGATCCGTAGTCAACGTGATGCGGTGGGGCTGGTGATGCTGCCCGGAAGTCGTTCCTATGATGTTGTTGTTGAGGAGGAGCGGGGGAAGCAGCTCGGAAGTCATGATTCCTCTGCGGAGGTGGAGCTGGTGAAGCAGCGCGGAAGTCATAGCTCCTCGGTTGAGGGGGCGCCGGCGAGGCGGCTCTGAAGTCATAGCTCCTCTGCTGGGGAGGTGCGGGTGAGGCAGCTCTGTAGTCGTAGCGATGCTGCTGTTGGGGCGGTGGCGCTGGTGAAGGCGCGCGTGAATTGTAGCTGCCGTACTGCTGATGAGGGGCAGGCGACGGCGCTCTGGCGTCGTAGCTCCTGTGATGCTGCAGCGGCGGCGCTGGCGATGGGGATCGGCCAAGGTGGGCGGGAGGCTGGTACGAGCTGGCCGAGTTGTCACGGGCGCGCGTGTGCGGGCTCTCTCGGACGACCTCTGGCTGCTTCGCCGTCGTGTAGTGAGGCGCTTTGGCGTATGCCTCAAAGGGCTTGCGGAACGTCTTGGATTTCTGGGGCACAGGCTTGGGACCGGGCGTGTTGTCGGGCAACGGGCTGACGGATCTCGTCGTCGGGCGGAAGTTGGGCGGTAGTAGTTCGACAAAGTTGGAGGGGAAGACGCCGACGGTCCTCCTGTCGCGCCATAGCTTGCCCGTCCACCAAGAGCCGTCTCCGGCGTTGAGGCATTCGATCAAATCGCCTTCGATGAAGCCGAGGTCGCGTTTCGACTGGGCTGACGTATTAGCAATCAAGAGCTACAAGACAGCAGGGCGCCGTGCACAGGTCTCGAACTGACCTCGCCTCCCCAGGAGTAGACTGCGCGGCACCAGCAGGGAAACTGCGTGGGCAGCGGCGGCGGTGCGGGCACCATCTCGGGGAGCTGATGGAGAGAAGGAACTCTCGCGACCTCCTCAGAGGGGAGTTGGCGAGATGATGGTTGTTGATTGTAGGCGTGGCCTGTTCTCGATGGCAGCCCAACGTGGTAGAAATGTCGGTGAGGCCGCAATGGGCGAAGCGGTGAAGAGCAAAAGCGTGCGACTGGAGAGGCAGCGAACGATTCAACAGTCGCAATACACTACAGCAAGCATAACTGCCAAATGGTCGAGAGGAAGAGACAGGCTGCGCAAAGGGCGAGCGTCACGACGACCCTGTCGACGTAGAAACCCGACCAGTGTGGTATGTAGGCAGGCCAGGTATGAGCAAAGTGGGATATACAACCTCTGACGCGACGGTGCCAATGCCAGAAAGAGAAGGTTTGGCGGTGTCGTGGAATTAGATGAGCAA
>NW_021167381.1:0-61795 GCF_003724135.2 Verticillium nonalfalfae | reverse complement strand
CAGGGACCATTTGTAGGCCATGTCCATCCCATGTATACAGTCTTGGAATCTGCGGCAGGAAAAGAGGGAGAGGGGAAACGGGGCATGCGATACCCAGCCGAGCCGATGGTGAGGCCAGCACGACACACACACACACACACACACACACAAACACATAAAGACACTCCTATTTTCTCTTGTTTCTGCACTTGATGGTACACGGTTTTTCGAAGAGCGGATGGGGTTTTGGGAGGGAAAAAAGACAATAGAGCCGGGCGCCTGATGTGTATATATAAGACCAGGCAAGCGGACTGATTTGACTGAAATACCACGACCTACATCTGTTGCATTGGACGCCAACTAGAACATGACTGCGTCCACAACGGTGACCGTGTTTGAAATGTGATCCCTTAGCCGCCACTAGTTCGCCCGCACCGTTGACCACGCAATTTTTCACACCTCTGGCGCCGAGACCTCCATCTCGACAAGGGTGCCGATCACCTCCTCGCAGCTCGCCCAGGCAAAGATGGCCTCCCCCGGCGCCATGGCTACGGGGAACACGAGATCGCGATCCGCCTCCATGAGGCACTTGGTGCTGACTCGGTGGAAAAAGAGGAGCTCGCCGCGGCTGCCTGGTTCGACGTCACCAGCACCGCTAGCGCCAGGGGCGCCGCCAGTGCCCTGCGCCACCCCCCGGCCCGCGAAGACGCGGCGGCCCTCGGGGCGCGGGCCCCTCTCCACGGACACGCACACCTAGTGCACTTTTTCTCGCCAGAGGGGCATGTCGTCGTTGAGGCAGCGGAGCCTCGCGCGCACGATGGCCAGGCGCAGGCCCGGCGCGAGCACGCGGACGACCTTCTCGGGCAGGGCGTCAATGGCGGGCATGTCGGACTTGGCAGCCCAGCGTTCGAAGCGGGCCTTCAGCAGGAGACGGGGGAAGGCCTTGAGCTGGAGGACCGTGTTCATGCCAAAGGGCGGGTTCCGCTTCAGGATGCGATCAATGTTGTAGAACTCGGTATCGGCGAGGGCGCGGACGGTCGAGATGCCGGCGGCCTCGAGCATCTCGATCTTCTTGGGGCCAATAGCGGCGACCTGCTGCAGCTCGTGCGTGTCGCCCTCCCACGCGGCGGCGGCGATGGAGCGCGAGAGCTCGAGAGCGCGGCGGACGGTGACGCCGTCGTGGCGGAGTGCGGCGAGGTCGGCGGCGCAGCGGAGGATGCGGCGGACGAGGGAGGTGATGTGCTTCGACTCTTCGCCGAGAGCGGTTCGATCGCGGGGTGTGATCCGTGGGATGTACAGCCAGGATCGTCCGGTGGGATGGTTCTGGGCAATGAGGAAGGCTTTGTGCCAAGCCAGGGTCGGCGTGGACAGAGCGATCGGCCAGATTGTGGTTGCCGCGGCGTTGAGGGTAGAGAAGAGAGCTTTTTCGCCCGGGAGTAGAGGGTGCGAGTTGATCTCGGTGGCTAGACATGCTTTCTGAAGGATGATGTTGGGTGAAGCAGCACATGGGATAGAGACAAGAGTATGTATGGTAGGGGCCGACAGGCGATGGCGTAGAAGAATATCGTGCTGGTCCGAGGTCAACGTGTTGGCGGTTGGTTTCGCCAGGTCGCGGGCTGTCGTTCCAGTAGAAGATGACGGGTCTTCCGCTGTGGGCGTGTCTTCTACTTTGAGACGCTTGCTTGGGGGAGCTCCAGGCTTCTGTCTAGTGGGAGGGAACGAGGGGTGAGGCTTGGAGGTGCCCTCCTGGACGATTCCTGGGGCAGATGGTTCTGATCCTGATAGACGGCCGAACGGGAAGGCCTGCTGATGCTTCATAGCAGGGACCTGTGCCTGCAAAGATGCTTCTGCCGAATTGGTCTGCGAGCCGGTTCTGTGGGCACGAGGCCGCGGAGGCACGTATCGCTTGGGAGGCATGATGCCGAGGGAGTCATGACAGGTATATGATCAACATTGACGGAAACATCTAGCGGCCTCTGGCTGTCGGAGAGGCGGGCTTGGTCTGATGAAGAAAATCACATACGTCCAAGATGGCAATCGCGAGCACGGTGGGATATCGAAATCTTTGGTGTGTCCTGCCGGGGGTCAGGAAGCAACCGGGCCATCCTGCCCTCTTGACAACAGACGCCTTCCGTTGACAACAAGCGGCAATTGCCTGTCCCGTCTGCTCTTGCTGCCGATGCATCCGATTCATCGCAGCAACAGAATTCGACGGCTTGCACTGCATGCCGCCTCGGTTCGGCCACAGCAGCACTAGACGGACACGCCAAGAGACGGCTTCCATTCATCATCATCAAAAGATCATTCGCATTTTGAGCTGACGCTGGACATGGCGGGCATGATCTATAAGAGCAATGGGACGCTTTTCCCCTGGTGCATGCAAAACTCACCACCCAATCCGTCATTACCAGCACGCTGCATCGACCGTAGATCCCCCTCTCACATGATGACTTCGTTGGCGACGTCCTGCGCCAGTCAGTAATCACACAGCATGAGGCTACTCGGATCGTCGGGGCGACGTGGGGAAGACGCACCCTCTTCAACTCCTTGTACGGCAGGCACACGCAGTTCTGCACGCGCACCTCGTCGCCGACGCCGCAGTCCTTGCCGAGAATGGTGATGCTCTGCACCTTGACGCCGTTCTTGACGATGCTCGTCGTGTGGCTGTTGACGGCCATGGGGGTGCCCTCGACGCGCGCCCAGGCGCCGACGCGGCTGCCCCAGCCGATGATCGAGTACAGCACGCACGCGTCGTGCTTGACCTCGCAGTCCTCGAGCACGACGGCCTCCTTGATGCGCACGCCGGGGCCGATGACGGCGCGCGGGCCGATGGACACGTTGGGGCCGAGCTTGGCCGTCGGGTCGACGGTCGCCGTCGGGTGGATGAAGACGGGCGGCAGAATGTTGGCCGACGGCTTGGCCAGCTCGGGGGACCCCTGCTGCTGGGCCTTTTGCAGGTACAGCGCGTTGGCCGGCACGGCGGAGCCGGCCGTCTTGATCTGGCGCCAAAAGTCCTTGGTCTCGTAGACGAAAAAGTGCTTCGTGTCGGCCATGTCGGAGAGGATGTCCTGCTCGAGACGGATGACCTCGTTCTTGCGCTCCTCGTCGTCGTCCTCGTCGTTGTGGAACACGTAGCTGTTCTCGAGGTTCTCCGACGACGGGTACGACACGAGGCGCGAGGGGCGGTCGGCGCGGCGCTTGATGGCCGTCTTGATCGAGGGGAAGATGGCGTCCGTGGCGAAGAGGTAGACGCCGCAGTTGATGAGGTTGCTGACGCGCGTCTCGGGCTTCTCGACGTAGTGAAGCACGCGGCGCGTGTGCGCGTCGCTGACGATGCAGCCGAAATTGGTCGCCGCGTCGTCCGAGACGCGGGTGCCGAGAATCACAGCCTCGGCGTCCTTGTCGTCGAAGAGGGCCAGCATCTCGACGAGGGGGAAGGAACAGCAGACGTCGGCGTTGAGGACGAACAGCCGGTCGGGGCGGCCCTTGAGGATGGCGTCGCGGAAGTGGTAGAGGCCGCCGGCGGTGCCCAGGGCCTCGTATTCGCGCAGGTACTTGATGCTCAGGCCGGGGAACTCCTTGGACGAGTCCTTGATGAAGTCGCGGAAGACCGTCTCGTCGTAGTAGCCGATGATCAGAACCTCGGAGATCTGTCCATCGGGAATGCGACCAATGGCCGCGAGGCAGTGCCAGATGATGGGATGGCCGGCGACGTCGAAGAGGGGCTTGGGAACGTCGAGGCTCAGAGGGCGGAATCGAGTGCCGCGCGAGGGACCGCCGACCTGGCGACGCGAGAAGAGTTAGCCAGCGAGCTCCCTGAAGGGCGCCGAGAGGGAAGGAGGAGACAGGTGGTCGGTTTGTACCAAGATGACCGCCTTGGTCGTGGCCGCATCCTGCGTCTTGCCGCGGGTGGGGATCTGCAGAGACATGTCGTCAATGGTGATGGTAGGAACCGCGGTCTGCTGTAGTGGTCGACGGCGGCAGAAGAGTGGGAGGGGTAAAGAGGGAGGAGGCTCGGGTGACGGGTTTCCAGGGTCTGGCCGTCAGGTATGTTGATGATGCAGGCCAGGTGGGAAGATGGTAGGGCGGTGACCACTGACTGACCAGGGGGGCGTGAGCAGCTTCTCTGGTCGAGGCCTCCACTTTTGTGTGTTGGTGCCCCTCGGTAAGCGGGGAATTCGTGTCTTCTGCAGGCGGGAGTGGACTCTTCTGCTTGCCCCTGTGGGAGATGCACAAGATGCACTAACGGCGGGAGATGTGGCGGCTGCAGGGGCAGGCGGGGCATCCTGATGTGAGCCTCCATACCGTGGTGGGCAGACGTGACGGATGTACATTTCGGGGAGAGCACTCTCAAGAGAGGTACACAACATAGCCTGCTTGGTCCAGTCATGACTGAATGTACTTCTGTTGTTGTTTTCTCCTTTAAAAAACAAAAAGTCAAGTTCATCTTCTACGCTCTACAATGTCTGATGGAAATGTCAACCTCTAGCAATTGCGAGATGACAGTATGCAGCAGCACCCCATAACCGTCCACACCCATTGCCCGTTTCAAAAACCAATCGCCAGGCCGCCTCTCAGCTTCAACCCCCAAGCTCCCCGCCCACAATCTCCAACGCTTCCGTGCCGAGATGCGAGACGGCCTCGTCACCTGCCGCTCCCGCGACGCGCACGACAGCCACGAGCAGGGGATACAACCGCAGGAGGTGCTTTCTCGTCTCACACTCCACGTTCGGCGAGTCCGGAATGGCCTCGGGCTGCGACTGCAGGGCTACGAGCGCCTCGAGCAGGCGAAGGAGCTCCCGTCGTTGTGAGAGGGGCTGCGGCATACGGCCTCGAAGGGGCTGGTCGGCAATGAAGGCCCGCAGCGGCAGGGCGGCCCTCAGTATGAGGAACGGTGCTGTGGCACGAGCGGTCCGGACATGGAGGCTGCTGATCGGTTCGGGTGCCGGAGGAGGCAGGGTGAGGGCGGGAGGCGGCCAGCGAGGGGTCGGTGGTTGGATGGTGATGGACGGCCCGGGCGTATCCTCGTCGTGCGTGGCGACGAGCGAAAAGAGCTCCTCGAGACAGACGTAGCCCATCTTTGATCGTGCCTTGGCCGCTGGGTCGGACGTGCGGCCCTTTCGCGGCTTATACATCGCGGAGAGGCCAGCACCATCGGCACCGAGCCCCGAATCGCCCGGCGGTGGGGTGTGAATCATCGACGTTCGGAACAGGCTCTCTGCATAGGCTTTGCGCGTCTTGTCGGGAATGACCTCTGCGCCGAGCGAGGGAATAATCAGCTCCCGCAGTTTACGGAACGACTCGATGTCAAAGGCCTCGTCGTCCAGAATATCCGTCTTGTCGGGCGCCGCGTCGCTGTCGGCGCTGATGATGCCGTCAGCAGCATCAACTATCAGCCGCCAAATGTCAGGGATGGTTTCTCTCGGCACGTCGAGCGTGTGTAGATGGGGCAGTGTTCCTTCCAAGACGGCCAAAGTAGAATCAGTTGCAAGCCTCCAGGGTTGGGTAGATTTCGTGACGATGGGGAATCGGTATTTGAGAATGATTGCTTTAGACAGCGCCGACAGTGCTGCCGAAAAGGCCCCACTGGCATACACGTCGGCATCGCCAGCATGGATCAGTACCAATCTTTGCAAGACAGCCATGCTGCCTTTGGACATGGCAACATAGGTGCGCTTGGATGCCCCTTCCCTCGCGGGATCGCGATTGAATGGCAGTCGCACGAACTCGGCGACTTGTGAGATCATGGCCGATGGTACGCCTTCGAGGTCCGTCCGGATTGTCTTGATGGCTTCCAGGACCTGATTCTGGAGAGGCGTGGTGTACTCAACATCATTGACGTAGGCGCCCACCGTGGCCCGTTGCAACGCCTCTCGGAACAAGGTCAACATTTGGCGAACCCGCTCGACCGTCAAGTCTGCGCTGACCAATCGGTAAACATCGTGGAACGCGCCTACGTAGGCGGTCAGGCAGTTTTGGTTGTCGTTCTTTGTGCCGTCGTCTCCCGCCGCCACAGGGATGCCTCGCGACCATAATTGCCACGCCGTGTCAACAGTACCTTTGCTGAAGCTCGACTTGTGGTGGGGCTGTCCCTGGGCGAGGATCTGACCGAGTGCCTTGAAGGTTGCGGTGCTGACGTCTAAGATCTTGAAGTCCAAGAGTGTGGTAAAATGAGCAAGGAGCTCTTGCCACAAGTTGTTGAACGATGGATGCTTCGAGAGAACATTTAGGTACGAGGCTAAGAGCTCGGAAATGCCATTGAGCACGAGGACTGATGTTCCGTGCCATTCCTTCCGACCCTCTTCATCCCCCTCGCTAGCCTTTGGTGAACAAAGTTCGTCTTCGATTGATGACAGAAGCCTAAAAATGACAAACTTGACGCAGGTGAACCATGCATCTGGGTTCAAATTGTCGCCGTAGGCGTCAAAGATGCGGAGCAGGGTCTGGATGGCGCCTTCACAAGTCAGCACGCTTGAAGCCAGTAAACAAGGGAGGGCACTCACTGTTCCGAAGCTCTAAACGTTCGTCTGCTGTGACAGTAGTGAGGCGAAGTAACAAAAGCATCCAGAGGGCAGCATTTGACGACTTGTGCTTGGGGTTGCCTGCGAGTGCGGCCAGGTCCGATACTTCTGCGCCCTCCATGAGGCTCGTCGTAATTGACATTGGCTTGTTCTTTCCTGAGAGGTGGTCCGACAAAACCCAGAAGAATGTCACGGTCTGCGCTTGTCAGGTAAGTCAACCAATATCACCTCAGGAGAGGGGACATACCGTCAAAGCAATGTTGAGATCGTCAGATTGCGAAGAGAACTTGTAAAGGGTATCAACGAGAATGAGAAAACAGTCGTTCGGGAGCGATGTAAGAAAGTCGGAACAAATGAGCTGCAACGAGCTGAATGATGAACGAACTAGTTTCGGGGATCTTGTTAGGAGTGTGGCCGCCGGTAAATCCGAAGGCTTCCAGTCGTCTGGTGCAATCGTTCGGTTCACAAAGATAGAGCCGATGATCTCAAAGGCGATTTCCCACCCGCTAACAAGTGCCTCGCCGCAGTTTTCCAGAAGGCTCTTCAACCCCTCGAGAATGACTTTGTGTATCTCAACATCTGTTGCGTGGTTTGCCACCGAAGTATCGCGATCTTCCTTCTCAAGTGGCCGTAGGGCATTTCGCATCGACTCGAGGACTTGTAGCTGGACAGGACCACGCTCTTCAGGCTCGAGCGTCAAAGCCACGTTGGCTGACTCCAGCGCAAGGTTCACGAGAATCTCCGCAGCTCTCAGGCGGACAGGCGCATTAGCAGTCGTGGAATTCAAGGTCTCGGCAAGTTGAGAAACGAGGGAGCCCCAGCCTGACACATCAGGCGGATATGACAAGAGTCGCTCGATATTGATGGTGGCAATATCTCCAAGTTTGGCCAAAGCGAACTGATCTTGCTGATTGGGCGCCGAAGCACCAGACGACGGGCCCGGTGCTTTTCGATGTTGGCTCGTTGGCTTCAAAGTAGCGCCGCCGCCTGTGGGTGACTGGGGCCGACTGCCTCCCTCTGTTTTGTCTTCGGCATTCGTATTAAGGAGAGCGCAAATCGCATCGACGACCTGTATGAATGCGTCGTTGGGGAAGTCAACCGTGCTTTCAATTAGACGTGATGCTGCCGTCTCAACTGCCTTTGTTTCTGTGCCAAAGTTGGCTACTAGCGAGTTGGAATCTCCTTCGACTTGATTGTCTTGACCCCGAATCGCGGTTGGTGTCCTCGACGGTGTCTTGTGAGTTGAGAAGAGCACAAAGTCGGCCTGTTGAAGTGTTGCTAGTATGATGCGCCATGATGGCCCCAACGTAGGGCCCAAAGCAATGCCAAGATTGAGCAGCGCCCGGAGGCAAAGCAAATTCCGGGTTGTGAGAGTGGCACCGCTGGCGTCAACTGAGGGCTGACGACCTCGTTCCGCTGCCGAGGAGCCTTGTCCGACTAGACTGTCCACACTGAGCAATCCCTTGGCGTTGCTGAGAATACTGTTGTGGGATGTACTTGATGCATCGAAACTGGGGGTACGCGCGTTGCTGCCGGCGTTGAGGCAAGCAGTGAACACATTGGGAGGCACCGCGGCCTTTCCGAGCGTCGTAAGAAAGGCATCTCGTGGTGTTGACAATTGAAGCAGGCCAGCAACATGGGCAAACTTCTGGAACGCCCTGACCAGACTGTGGTAGTATTCGGAATCTAGCGCCGCGTAGAGGAACGTCGAGCAGGTTGCGAGAATGGCGGGCCAGCATTCGTCTACAATCGCAGCACAAATCTTGACTTCGGCGTATAATGGATGGTCTTCCAATGTGAGGGGGTTTCGAGGCACTGGGTTTCTCTTGAAAGACCCAGCTCGCTCAAGATGACCTCGAGGGCCGAGTGCATGAGGAGAGTCTTCTGCATTTGGTGCTGGGGATTCTCGCCCGATGTCTTGCCTCATGCTTCTCTTTCGGCTTCTCCCCTCTGCCGAAACCGTCAGGGGCAGGATGAACTTGGCCAGCCCTTCCGAGAAGGACGAGATGCAGGACAAAGTAAGACTGTAAATATACGACTCCGGGATGGATGGCGGCTCCGTCTTGTCCAGCTGATCAATGCAAGGGACTCGCATGTTGCTCCATTGAGAGCTGATTCCGGTGTTTGAGCCTTCAGATCCGCCCGAGCCGCTCATGATACCGGTGACGCCACCTGTTTCCAGAACGACCTGGTCGGCAGTCGCGCCGGAATTGGCATACGGATTCGCCACGGGCAAAGTTGACTGATGGCTCAGTCCGATGACCGCAGGTTTTTCGGTACTTATCCGGACAAAGGTTGCCGTCAGCGTCTGGAGGATGTTTTTCTCGCCTTCTCTGGCATCATAAAGCATGAAGATCCGGCGGAGGAGAGCATGTTCAGAGAAAATGCCGCGGAAGACCTCCATACAGAGGGCTCGTTTCCACAGAGCCGTGTCCTGGTCCAGCAAATGAGTGAGAATATCCAACGCATCTCCACCTTCGGTTGGAAGGATATTGAGATGTCGTCGAAGGAGGGTATACAGAATGCGTACGAGTCGCACCGAGGTCGCAAAGTTTGGCCTGTCCTTCAGGGCGCTGATGATGAACGGCATGACCCGGCTCTGAAGAATGAACGCCTGTTCCGGGTGGCTGACGAAGATCGCCGCATGGTTCGTCAGAACAGATTCTATCAGCTCGAGGCCAAAGGTCTGCGGCAAAGCAGACAGCCTGAGATACTCAGGTCGCTGGTTTTCCGTCATGAGGCACAGGTCTTTGAAGATCTATGTCGATCAGTACAGGTACAGGTCACAGCGCCGTGAAGGTCGGGGAGGGTCCCACTGACTCTATATGCATCAAGGGCTGCTTCGCGAAGCGGGATGTCTGCGTCCGCTGTAGGAGCCTCGCCTGCTGGAGGGCCATCGGCGGGTGCAGTTCCTAACACCTAGTCAGCGTTGTCGCATGAACATGGTGGTTGAACATACGATCTTCGGTGACCACCTTATCGAATACGGAGACCACGAGTTGCTGCAGCGTCGCAGCTGAGGTGTTGTTGACGATGGCATTCTTGCTAGTCTGTAGGATGAAGCAGATATTCAAGGCTGTGACCAGTAAGTCGCCCTTCACATCCCCAGCGTAGTTTTGTAGCAGCGTGGGTAGAATTTGCAGAATTTTGAGCTGCACATCGAGTCCAGCAGACGTGGCCTCCCTCAAGGCCTCAAGGACATGACTGAGCTTTCCTCTGGGCAAGGCCCGGACAAGGATGAGTCGTTGGAGACAGACGATGGCGATGGCGGTGAACTTGGTATTCTTAGTGCCGCAAGCAATGACGAAGGGGTTGACAAAGTTGGGCCGTTGCGTGAGTTCAACTATGGCTTGGCCCTCGTTGGATGCTTTGTTGGTGATGGCTTTGAGCTCCTCGAGAGCTTTCTCGGCTGCCTGCCGGAGGTCGGTATGTTTTCGCTTGCTCTCTGAGATGAGGTTCGCGAGCTCCGTGGCAAGCAACTGGGTCGTCATTGTGTCATGAGCTGAATTCAGCTTGGCCCATCTTTCGGACCAGCTAATCCGGGAATCAAGTCAGTGGTCACGTCGTCGATGGTGGATTGTATCGCGCCAGCATGACGATGCAGTAGCTGGTGAGACAGATGGAAGGGACAGGCGAGGGTGAGAGCTGTCACCTTGAATGCTGAGTCAGCATCATTGAGCGTCGTCGCTGGGGGCACCAAGGTGCGTGCTCCCCACCCGGGCCACCCCAAGTGCCCCGCGATTGTCCCAGGTCAAGGTACCTCAGTAGAGCCAACCCACCTGCGTCTCAGACTGTTTGTCCCGCGCCAGACGAAGCACTGCCCCTCATCGGCATCATCAGTCACAGCAAACCACACTGCCCACACTGCCCACACTACTCCAAGCCGAATCTGGCCCCAATACCCAAGCCTTTGACCGATCACAAGGAGCGACATCATGAGCGCCAAGGTACCTAGGAATTTCCGTCTCCTCGAGGAGCTCGAGAAGGGCGAGAAGGGCCTTGGAGCAGGTAGCCGCAAGTCTACAATCCCCTTGGCACGTGGCGCAAGTTTGACTGACACCGAATGTAGAGGCCTGTTCCTATGGTCTGAACGACAACGAGGACCTGCTCATGTCCGACTGGAACGGCACCATCCTCGGTCCTCCTCATGTAGGTCCCGTTTTCCCACACTTTCGACCGCTTCTTCGGCGTCACACAACCTGCTCCTGCCCCTGCCCCTGCCGCAGCGCCTCCACTGACATGTTTCCTCGGCAGAGCGTCCATGAGAATCGCATCTACTCCGTCAAGATGCACTGCGGACCCAAGTACCCCGACGAGCCCCCAACGATCCAGTTCATCAGCCAGGTCAACCTTCCCTGCGTCAACCCGCGCAACGGCGTCGTCGACCCCCAACAGCTGCCGTGTCTCGCGCAGTGGAAGCGCGAGAACACCATGGAAACGGTCCTTATCGAGATCAGGAGGTACATGGCGTCGCCCTCCAACAAGAAGATCCCTCAGCCTCCCGAGGGCGCCTGCTACGAGTAGCGCAAGGAATACACAGTCAGGCGTGTGATGACAGGAGACGAGCCAATGATCATGAGTTGATATACCTTTTTTGCCTGTTGGCCAGGCTCCACCGCTCGATTCCTTGGACCTGAGGTCGAGAAAACGTTGATTTCCGTCCCCTGACCAACTTTGCCTCTTTTCCCAGTGACTTTCATGGGTAGTATCGATTTGACTCCAGCCTAGTTACAAGCAGGATCGTGACAATTTTGTTCGGCTGAGCAGGATCGGAGCAGGCGTCACTAGGACATACAACGCCATCCGCAAGATCAAATCTGGCAGCGTCTGGAGGCTCCCCTACGTCAAGAGAAACTGAAGCAACTTTTGAGTCTTCTTAGCGCCGTCTTGCCACGGGTATGAGCTGGGTCGGGCGCTGGCCTGGCTCAAACAAGAAAGCAAGCTACTTCCTGATGCATTCTAAGCCATGTGAACTGGCCTCCTTTGCGCTCCGTGACCCGCGCTTCGTCCTCAACATGGAATACCCCGGTTCCAAATTTTACACTGCCAAAAAGGGAACCCTATAATTCCATGGAAAAGAAGTCGCTCTAGGCAGAGCTGGGGTCGTACATGGTTCACGCCGTCGACGCACACTCGCCGTCTTGGGCGAGGTGTCAATCGGTGTGTCGGCAAATTATCGGTAGATCCGCCAAGCAGCAGGAGTTGCGACCCCGGTTTTTCCCATGTCATCACTCTCGACACCTCAGCAAGCGCTGCGCGGACTGCCTAATGCCAGACACCCTCAGCTTTGCGACCACCAATGCAACAAAGATGGCCTCGGCAATGACCAAGGCGGCCCTCACCCCGCCCCTACGACGGGCTCTACTCCAGTCGAGGAGCTTCCAGACGAGCTCGAGGAACCTCATCCCCTCTGCCTTCGGTGCCAGCGCTGCGGCTGGCGGTGTTCCTTCCTACTTCCAGAAGCCGTCGCTCCCTGCAAACACGATCATCCGGTTCGTACCGCAACAAACAGCATGGATCGTTGAGCGCATGGGAAAATTCAACCGGATCCTGGATCCTGGTCTTGCCGTTCTGGTCCCCTTCATCGACCGCATCGCATACGTGAAGTCGCTGAAGGAAAACGCCATTGAGATCCCCAGCCAAAGCGCCATCACGGCCGACAATGTCACACTCGACCTCGACGGTGTGCTCTACACACGCGTCTTTGACGCATACAAGGCCAGGTACTGTCACACTAGTTTCAAGCGAGCTCCTTACGATTCCGTACTGACCTCACTACGTACAGCTACGGTGTCGAAGACGCCGAATACGCCATCTCCCAGCTGGCGCAGACGACGATGCGCTCCGAAATCGGCCAGCTGTCCCTCGACCACGTCCTCAAGGAGCGTGCCGCCCTCAACACGAACATCACCGCCGCCATCAACGAGGCTGCTCAGGCGTGGGGCGTGACCTGCCTGCGTTACGAGATTCGCGATATTCACGCCCCCGATGGCGTCGTCGAGGCCATGCACCGCCAGGTGACGGCCGAGCGCTCGAAGCGTGCCGAAATTCTCGACTCCGAGGGCCAGAGGCAGTCGGCCATCAACATTGCCGAGGGTAAGAAGCAGAGCGTGATCCTCGCGTCCGAGGCTCTGAAGGCCGAGCAGATCAACCGTGCGTCCGGTGAGGCCGAGGCCATCTTCATGAAGGCCAAGGCCACAGCGGCGGGTATCGAAGCCGTCGCGAAGAGCATCGCCGAAGGCGAGGAGGCTGCACAAGGTGCCGTCAGCCTGTCCGTGGCGGAGAAGTACGTGGATGCCTTCGGCAAGCTCGCCAAGGAGAGCACGGCCGTCGTGGTGCCGGGCAACGTGGGCGACATTGGTAGCATGATTGCTACGGGCCTCAGCGTCTACGGCAAGGTCAGCCAGACCCAAGCGAGGACAGTGGCAAAGCAGATCATCGCCAACGAGAATGATGGGGAGGCCGAGGCCGATGCGCCAAGAAATCTGAAGAACACGGTTCTCGACAGCTTCGACAAGGCGGCCAACAGGAGCTAAGTGTAGCGTGGTGATCGTGGTCTTCAGTCAGCGCACAGATAGGCGTTTGGAGCGACCGAAAAGAATGGGAAAGCTGGGCGGCAGTCTCAGTTTTGAATTGTATCAATGTGTTGTACATTACTAGGTACCCTTTACTCATACAATACGGGCACCGCGCCCATGGATTTGCTCTGCCATTCGAGAAGCCCATCACTGTCTTGCTTCTTTATTCGACCAAGCTGATGAGGGTTCGCTCAGTGCATAGCGATATCCACGGCCCGAGAGGCTTCGCGCTTGCTAGACAGCCCCCACAAGGTGCTCGATGACATGGGTAGGTACCTAAGTAGGTAGGTAGGTAGGTGCGCAACGTATCAGGGGCCTGCACGATTTGAAGAAGGAAGTCGAAAGAATGTCGCTGCCGTCTAATGGTTCCTCTGTCTACTTCCTCCATAATGTCCTGTTTCCATTACAGAGGGGGTACCTAGACATCTTCAGTCTCCACGTCGTCTTCTCTTCTCCCCTCATCCTGCCCTTCGGTATTCCCTCAGGTATTCCCCTCTGAGCTGTGTATCCCCAATTCTTCCGCCATTACAATACTGCTGATGATGACTACTAGGAAATTTGTTGTGTTGTACATGAACGCCGTCGTATGAAGTTCGTCATGTCCTTCCAAAAAGATGCAAAACGACTCTCGCCTTCGCTTTCGCCACCAATCCCTCCCGTTCGTTTGCCGCCACTTTTGTTCAGCTCGAGACAACAAGCTACGAGGGGCCATATCGAATTCTGACAAAGGAAAATAAAGGTCCTGACCAGGGGTATCAAAGAAGTTGCTCCATCACACGAGTCCACTCCTCAACCGTCGTCACCCCACCATCCCACTTCCGGTCCAGCTCGGCCGACGGCACTTAGCCGAGCAGCCTTCTTTCTCCCCATTTCGGGCACATCAAGAGCTGCTGCAGACATTGTTTGTCTCTCTTCCATGTTCTCTTCGACATCTCCCACCATGCTGGCCCGTTCCGATCGTGACAGCGGGCTTTTCGACTTGCTGGGAGCCGAGCTGGAGGAAGGTCGACTTGCCTCGCCCGCTCGACGGCGCTGGCTGCTGGCGCGACTGGCTGAGAGTCGTCCGGCCTCCACCCGATTTCGGCTTTCGTGGGAGTAAAGGTAATCTTCGCCTATCTTCTCATCCTCTTCGTCGCTTATGCCGTCAAAATCCATAAAGTCGCTCAAGTCAGGGCTCGGTTCGGCTAGATCCATCGAGGTCACATTGCGTTTCGGCCTGTCAAGATACAACAGCACTCGTTCATGCCTCCCCTCGTCATTCGCTGAGGGCGAGCTGTCTCCGGCGAACCTGGCCTTCTTCAGACTGCTAGCCTTGGACGCCGGTGCTGAACCACTGCGCGATGATGACGATCTCGTTGCAGTGCCGCCCGAGCTTCGTTGGCGATATCCGTGCTGCTTGCTGGAGTTGCTGGATTCCCGCTTGCTGTCGGAGCCTCGACTGTCCAACTTGATTGTGCCGGTCGACGTGCCGGAACCCTGATGCCGCAGCGTCTGCGTCGGTTCTGGGTAGGCTGAGCCTTTGATCGTTGCTTGTGAAGAAGTATGCTTGTGGCCATACCCATGGGCTTGTTGGCTTTCGCCTTCAAATTCCGCCATCAGCGTCTCTCGCATCATGGCACGTTTCGAGCGGAGAGCTGCCAGCAGCATCTGTTCCTGACGGGTGACTGCCATGAGTCTGGGGTTCTGACTGCTGCTAGCGTCTATAGAGCTCTCAGGCTCGACGCAGAAGTCGAGCGATGTAGGGCTGAGCGGAGGCGTCGGTTGCTCTCCAGAGCGCATCGAGGTTTTCCTTCCAGACAACTTCCCCTCAGGCGAACCTCGAGGCTCGCTGGCCAACGATTGAGATGTTGACGCTACTGGCCGAACCATGACAGCTTTCGCTTCCTTGACCTCGAAACCAGTCTGCGCTTGCCAATCCGAGTTCGTCGTCGAAGCTGACATGTTAGAGATTCGGGATGACGCTCGGCTGGAGGGTGAACGCTGCAAGTGCTGCTGTTGCTGTTGTAGGTTGCCTCTGTGCAGTGAGCTGGTCCTCAGATTGACAGACGTAGGTTTTGCTGCCGGTGTAGAAGTGGGGATGGTAAGGTACGTTGGCGTCAAAGCGAAGCTCGCACGCTTGCCAGTCTTCTTCTCTGACCCACTGGCTACAGACTCACCACGAGACGCAATCGACTTTCTCGAAGTGGTGGTTGGGCTTGTTGGCGTGTCTTTTGAGGCCCGCCCAAAACTCGACACGGACTGCGTTGATCTCGATGCAGTTTCAACAAGACTATCATCCTCCTCCGAGTCAGAAGATAACGACAAGACACTTCGCTCCTGTCTATCGGAATCCGCAAGACTCTGATTCGTGTGCTTTGACGCTTTTGACGTCTTTGTATGACGGCTGGATACGCTAGCAAAGCTCGAGGCGTAGTCGTTGTCGGCGACTGACGCCTGTGATACAGACGAGAAGGCTCGAGCACACTGCACTTCAGCACTGCTGTTTGCCCCGTGTAAACCAGGGGTTGCGGTAAGCGGCTCTTGAATGATAGGATTCGCGACGTTGTTCCGTTGATGTGATGGTGATTTAAGGGGTGTCGGCCCCATAGGCGCCTGCGGAAAGTCTGGTATATCCATCTTTTCCTCTTCTCCTTCAGGCGATTCCATGAACTGACGGAAAGTAGCTTGCTCGTAGTGATCGTACAGGTCTCTGGGCGAATTCAATCCGTGACCGGGCACACTTCTTTGACTGCTCGACCCAGTTGTCGGCCGTTGCGCGACGACTATTTCAGCAAGGCGCTCCTTCGTTGGTTTCCTGAGGAGCCTCTTGGTGTGTCTATGCTGATCTGGCGATGGTGTTGCAGGCGAAATTGAGGTTGTTAAGGGAGACTTAGTCACGTAATCGTGTCCGAGCGTGCTACGCGGAGAGGACTCGCCGTACTGGCTTTCTCGGCGATGTCGGCCAGGCATGAGGTGCGACAGGTCCAGTCTGCTTGGTCTTTTTGATTTTGATGTCGTTGATGCTGTCGAGCTGACGTTGCCGTGGGCATCTGCGTCCAGCAATGCACTCGCCTTTGAGGGCAGCCCTTTGGCCATGGCGGAGGCTGATGTTTGTTGCGAGATGGACAGAGGCATCTTGGCCTTGTCATACCATGATCGAAGCGTCGAGTTTGACTGCCGTCTCCTCAGACTTGACGTTTCAGACATCAAGTCTCGAATAGTGCCATCGCCGTCTGGCAATCTCGAGTTGCGACCCGATCGCAGATATGCTGGCACCGTTTCCGACTCCAATTCCCATCGCGCATTACTTCGGCCTTTGCCAACAGATTCCTCCTCTTCGCCGACTGTCTGCAGCGCTCGATCATTAGTGTAGTAGCTCGTCGTTGCGGTGCTTTCGGATATGGAGATGCTAATTCCCGAATTCGACATGTCGTCCCATTGCGGTGCGTCAATGTTGAGTTCAGCCGTGCCCAGAATCTTCTGTGCTTTTGACATGGGCCCCGACACGATGGGCCCGATGCCTGGCTTTTGCTTCTTTCCCGGTATGGGGAATGTGAACTTGGACGTCTTCCCCATTGTGTCGGTCGGGTCCGGGTACCTCTGGCTGTCTCCAGTGCCCTACGTTCTCCTGTCAACAATGCTGCCTGGGACGAGGAATGCCGAGGAGGCGAAAGATAGTCCTTAACACTGATTCTCTGATGCATTGGAAGCTCATAACAGATGAACAGCAGGCACGTCAGGGGTGGGAGGGGTTACCTTGTCGAACCTGTCGGGGGCCCAAAGGCTATTGATTTACCCAATCTCGTGGAACACACCACTCCACCTCCATTCGACGGCGGGTTCAGCTGTGTTTGTCGCAAGTCGTTGTTGTCGCAGGCAGACGTCGTGGACGGAGGTAAGTGGGTGTAACTTGGGTGAAGAGTCGGTGAAATCGAAATGTCTCACAAGGCCATTTCTCTTGCAGATCGGCGAGCAGAACCGGAGAGGCGCGGCGTCGCACAGGATAGCACTGGGGCTAACGAGTAACACAAGCACCCGGCAAGCCACGGTGCGATTCAGCTCTCCACCTCAGTGCCGTCTCATCGATCGGGCCGGGAAAAGCAACCCAGTTCTGCGAGGCAAGAAGGGCAGCACTGCGTTCGTGGTCTTCAACAAATCCACGTGGCGCGAGAAACGAGAAAGGGGGGTCGGGCTGGAGAGCAAGTGGCCTGCGGTTCATCTCCCAGACGGCACAAGCACGATGATATGGGAAGAAGACGTGCAGTCCTGCCAGCATGTTGACGTCTCGCAGTGACGGTCAACCTGAACCTTACATATTGGGGCGCTTTTCGGGGGGGAATCTACTCCCTCGTGTCCCTTGGCCTGTTTCTCTCCATAAGCCCCCATCACCCACCAGATCCGGCCGGGAAGTGCCTGACTTGCAGCAAGAAAGTGGGAACAATTGTACCTGCTGGCAGGGGTGTCAGGACGATGCCTTTGCAGATCCCTGCACAGGTCTGTGAAAGTGGAAACTTGAGCAGGATGGGACAAGCGGGACCACACCGATGCCGACCCACCACCCGCCGAGAAACCCTTCGTCTGGAAAGCATCCATCGTAAGAGGCGGCGAACAGCCGGTTACGACGCTGGCACTTCAGCTGGCGATGCCGGGTCTCGCTAGGCGTGACGCCATGGACATGACGGCGTTGGTTTGCTGTGCGCCCGAGCGAACGAGCGCCCGAGCAAACGCCGTGTGAGACTGAAGATGACTGCTGCTCTCCTCTCCCAAACCGGCCGGACAGGCCAAATGATCGGCTGGTCTGGTTCAGCACCTTCAAGCGCAGAACCCTCACTTGCCTCAATAATGAGGATGGGCGTTCTGCTGTCTTCATAGACAGGGACCAAGAAGTGCAGGTGACTATCGGCAAGGAAGGCAAAGACCCCTGCTGAAATCATTCGTGCACAGTTCCAGCAGCCTTGGCAGGCGTCGAATGAGGGCGAGCCAGCTGGTCCCTACTCAAAGGCAAAGCGGACAGCGAGGTCTCGCGGGCGGAGATACTGAACAGCCACTGGGATGTAGCACAGAAAACCCCATCTCACCAAAGATGGAAATGACGGGGCCCGCCCGCAGGGGTGCGAAGCGGATGGATTTCAGGCCAGTCGACCTTTTGTGAATACTTCTAATGATCTATCGATGCTTGCCAGGCAATACCCTCCCCGTTCCCATCTCACCACGAGAACATTCAGAAAAGGGAAGGGGTTCTAGGGAGCTTGGGCGTTCGGCCTGGCATTCGATAGCTTCTGGTGTTGGGTGCGCAAACATCGACCCAGTTGTAGCTAGACCTGGGAACGGCACCAAGCTCGGCCATCACACGACGCCTAGCCCCCTGGGCGGGGTCTGTCTCGGGCATCCACAGCTTCACTCGCTTGGTGTCTCAGGAACCGTCCAGGGACCAGCCAATGGAGCAGGTCCTCCTTCAAGCGACATCAGACATCGTCAACGACACGATGGGCGCGTGAAACGGGGTGCGGCTCCCGTACCGCGGTTACTCGGAGGGGCGACATTGGGAGGTCAGTCGACGAAGGAGGAATGACTAGGATGCATCCCTCACGAAAGCCGCCGTCGCGATTCTCGCACAAGCCTTGTCCGAAGTGTCCCATCATAAACTTTCAGGCGGAGCTCACGGAAGGGCGGAAAAACAAATGATCGTGGCAAGCCGAGTCGTAGGGAGACCGCATTTGGGTCTTTCTCCCACGACTTGGACTCGGCGCCGGCTGGTTTGTCCCAGTCCAGGCCACGCCAGGCACACTGGCCTCTTCCCTGGACTTCTAGGCTCGGGGGGAGGCTTACCATGAAGAGCTTGGGGCTCGGGGTGGGGAGAGAGATACATGGAGGTCCCGGTGATTCGGAACACGCAAAAGAAAATACTGGAACCAGCTGCTGTCGCCGCCACTGTCGTTGTCGCGTTTGCCGGGCGATTCACAGATGGATTCTCTGTCTATTGTGTCCGACTCATGACAGCTGTCGACGAACAGGCGAAATGGGCTCACGGACATCCAGCCTGGGGGCAAGACTGGATGGCAGGATTGCCTGCCAACAGTCACTCGGACAGCCGCACTCGCTCTCAGACCTTCCTCAAGAACCAGTCATCGCCAGGGCGAGTCGTCCCCCCTATTTTGAGGTTTGACTCGCGCAACTGGCTGCCCCCAATCACACGACGAGGACTTCGATCCGCAAGCCAAGCATCATGGTGGCTCTTGCCTGTTTTCGGCCCCGTTGACGGCCTTCTCCTTTCGGGCTTCGGCTGCTGCTCCGATCGATCAGGGTTTGTGAGTACAGCATGCAAGCAAGCAGACGGGCAGGCAAATGAGTAAACAAACGGCAGGTGCTTCATCAATGGTAAACAGCGGCGGCGGCCTTTCGATTGAATACGGAGTTTCAGCCCAGATGAAGGACGCATGCCTTGCAGGTGGCTGTAAATCGGTCCGCGCGCCCTTGGTTGCAGCGGCCGGCCAAAAAGGGACAGCGAGAAGCCACCGAGAGACGGACAGCCTGCCAGCTCCAGCCCCAGCAGTACATGTAACAGGAGCACCATCACCTGCCTGGAGAGATGTGATTTGCATGTGCATCGGCGGGCGTTCTGGGGTTACAAAACCCTTGTCGGCTCGAACCCTCCCATGTCCATGCATTATGACTAGCCCCTGCTGCCCCCCCCTGGACCCCATTTCTCATCGCTCCCCTGTTCTCCTTGACAGGTGCTCCCCCGCTGGCACCGACTCCTCTTATTATTGCTTTGAAGGACCCCTTGGTGAAGCCTCAGGCGTACTTGGAAGGGGGTTTGAGATGATGGGTATCTGTAAGCGGCAGGGATCGATCGGCTCACGAACCATCCAATTCAATAGCGTCGCCAGAGGAGATGGAGAAGTCCCCTCCGCAATGCGGTCCCTTGCCTCCTGTGCCTCTGTTTGCGTTAACGTGGTAGTGATCATCATGTTCCATGCGACTGAGCAACAGAACGGTAAATGAACGGCGATTCAACGTCGCGCCGCTCGCCAACCGTTGGTCATTGCGCATCGCCCATCCGTGCTGTCATGTCAGGTGGAGGAGGAGGACACACGGGGAGCAGCACGTTCGTCCAGGTCACAAGTTCCTGGGCAAGCTCGACGGTTGGCTAAGAACTGGGTGCATCACGAGCACGGTCACTCAAGAGTGGGCAGAGGAGGAAGAGGCGATGGAAAATCACACTACGATCGCAAGCGAGCCTTGTCGGTTACGTTGCGTATATGCGAGTATCGTCAGGGAGGTAGGTTGTCGTCAGGTACTCGGCCCCCTGTACACGATCGGATAAATGACGAACTAAATGACGAACAGCGAGCACTCAAAGCTAATGGGCGAGTAGTCTTGTTCCATGTCTTACTCAAAGTACTGACCAGCAGCTCTGTGGTCAAGAGACATGGGGAACGGTTCAGTGGCAGGTCTTTCTCCTTCGGCCTCAAGAGATGATTTGAATCAACACACGATCGATGGCATCTCGTCCAGGGCACTGGGTTGATCGTGTTCCGATTGATTTCGGCATGTCGGGCGTCCGGTGAGCCGAACACAGATGGCGAGGGAGCGAGCCTTCAAGTCGCCTACGCGGCCACCAACCACCATTGGCGTCCTTGTGATGTGCTGCAACGCAGCGGGCGCCTGTAGTCCATCCCCTCCCGAACCTCCAAGACGAATGTGTGTGTGGGGTTCGTACCGTTCTCAACATAACATAGCGGCGAGACCTGATATGACCGACTGACTTGTGCTGGCTCAACCACTGGCTGGCTGTAGGTACTATCCAGCCGGCGGCTTGATTGCTACCGTAGCAAGCGAGATGGTCTCTGGTGGGCAGACACCAGACGGAAAAAGTCAAGCCAAGCCAGCCAGCGTCCAAGCTAGCCTTTCGGTCCTCGGGGCAAATGTAACTCGGATTCCGGTCAAAGAATCCTGCGACCGCCGACCCAGCTCCCCGACTCTGCACGCCACGCTCACACACTCGTCAACGTCGTCGGGGAATCTTCACCGGAGGAAGCATCGCGCACAATCGAGGCGCGGAACCTCCGGTAGCGACATGGACAACGGCATCGGCCCCGGGCCCGGCGTCGCGGCATCGGCCATGAGCTTGGGCATGGGAACGGACACGCGCACTGATTCTCCAGACCAACAGCAGAGCGAGAATACCATTGACGACGGCGCCTCATCCGAAGCTGCTCTCGCCTGCAACTGCTGCCGCAAACGCAAGCTTCGATGCTCTCGCGAGGTTCCAACATGTCAGCAATGTCGCAAGACGGGTGAGTCGCTCGGATGATCGTTATTTCATCTCAGCTTGTCTCATCTGCCGATTGCTGGGCCCCCCCCCTCCCATTTCCGTTCGTAATGTCATGCGCCATGATTCAGTACTAATCACCTTGTACGTGTGCACAGGAAGTGAGTGCATCTATGAGACCAAGAGGGCCAAGCCCGGCATGAAAGCTGGCGCCATCGAGAACCTACACAGACGACTTGGTGAGACAGCATGGCCATTTCCTCAGTACTGCGCAGTGTATTCTTTGCCATTGATTGTCTGGCCTCATTATTCACATTCAATCCGCGCCCCTAGATGCCCTCGAACGCACCGTCAGTCAACAGGCATCGCGACCGCCCGAGCGTGATCCAGCACCAGCTTCTCTCGCGGCGCCGCCATCAGGTGATGCGCCACGTTCAGACGGCGACAGGAACCCCTATGATATTCTCTCCTTCTTCGCCAGAGAGCTGCAGCGCTTCAACAATGAGAGACCAGACGTCACTCCACCGCAGCCGCCACGTCACGATGAACGCCGACCGCCGCAGCCGCGAGCGAAGAGGCGACGCGGCGATAGCAGCGAGGACATTCGAGTGCCCATTCGTCTCAACGTGCCCTCGCTGCCTGACGGCGATGTCTTGGACGGCGTCCTCCGCGCCTACTTTGCCCACGTGCACCCTTGGATCCCCATGATCCACGAGGGTCGGTTTCGCCGCCGCCTCGCTGAACCCGACGAGCACCCCCGACTCCACGTCATCCTTCACTCCATGATCCTTGTAGCATCGCGATATATCGAGGACGTCAACTCGGCCGTCGCACTGACTGTGTCTCGCGAGAGACAGGAACAGGTCAGGGACTGGATCATTGCGCAGGCCATGAGAGACTTGTCGGTGGAGAACTTGCAGGCACTGACCATGGTCGCGTTCAATGATGTATGTGCGGGTTTCTTTGATCCATGTACCGGCCGTGAAGCATTGACGCCTCTGCTGACGAGTGACGCAGATTGGAAATGGAGAAGGGTCGCAGGCCTGGTCGCTCATCGGATCGCTGACGCGGACCGTGGAATACCTACAGCTGACCATCGAGCATGAAGACATGGAAAGGCTGTCGCTGACCCAGCCATTTGCGTCTCTGGCGCCAGCGCAGGACTGGACCGAGACGGAGGAGAGGCGGCGCGTGTTCTGGAACGTCTTCAACCTGGATCGGTTCTGCTCCGTGACCATGGGCTGGAACACGAGCCTGACCTCCGACGACGTGAACCGCCGGCTGCCGTGCGACGGCATCACCTGGCGCAAGGAGGACCCCGTGCAGACGCCCTATTTCGGCATCTGGGACAAGGGAGCTGGCCGAATCGGTAACCCCATCGCCTTCTTCCCGTCGCACTACGTAGCGCCGTCGTCGTCGTCGCACGTCAAGGACGAAGAGATCCAGACGCCGTCGGAGACGGGCGCGTCGCCGGCCGGGGGACCAGCGGCGGCCATCGACATGTCGGCTGTCGGCGCCTTTGCCTACAGCATCGAGGCGACCGAGTCCCTGAGCCGCGTCAACTCGTACTTCCTGCAGCAAAAGGTCAACATGCGGGACCACCGCGACCTCACGAGCTGGCTGACGCGGTTCAAAGAGATGGACCTGCGGCTGGTGCACTGGAAAATGTTTCTGCCGCAAAAGTGGAAGGCCAACATGGCGCGGCAGTCCTCGCGCATGGATCCGAACCTGACGCTGGCCCATGTCACGCACAACGCCTCCATGATTCTGTTGCACCAGGTCATGGCCTTCCCACCGCCCGAGTGGTCGTTTCGCAATCGGCTGCCGAGCATTCTCAGCGAGGACACATGCAAGGCGGCCGCCGTGGAAATTGCCACCATAACGCAGAACTACCTGAAGAACGCGCCGCTCACGGTGCCCGTCTCGAGCGCGTTTGCGTTTTGCCTCTACGTCGCCGCCAAGGTGCTGCTGTCCAAGTGGCGCTACACGACCCGCGAAGACCTGGCACCCGACTTTTGGTCTCTCGTCCAGAGTCTCGAGGAGATGGCTCGTCGCTGGGTCGGACCCCACGGCCTCGACAACGGCCGCGTGTGTCTCGCCGCCAAGTACTCGCAGACGCTGACCGAGTCGTACCGCCGCTGCGTCAGCGACGAGCACTTTCGCATCAGCGGCCTCGGCTACACGAATGAGATTGACCACAGCGTCACCAAAGCGTCGAGGGACGTCGAGGGACACTCTGGCCGCGACCAGCCAGATGGCGCCCCGATGCGACAGCTCGCAGTGCCGACTTCGCATGGTGCACAGGGCACCTCGGGGTTCCGGCCGCCACCGCCTCCTGCCGTTGCCGCTGTTCCTTCTCCTACCGGACCAGGGGCCTTGTTCGCAGGGCAGCCGGGCATGGCATTGGGCATCGCAGCCGGACCTGGCGGCATGCCCACGTCGGCGGTGGCAGGGTCCAACCTCGGGGGCATGGTGCGGCCGGCGTCGTATCACCGGGGTGCGGAGATGGGGGGCATCGACCAGGCCTTTGTGAATCAGCAATATGTCGACATGGACCGCGTCATCAGCTATGACGATGGCATATTTGGAACCGACTATGAGGGCGGAGGCTGGTGATGTTGGGAGAGACGTGTGGCATTGTATATAACGCATGGCCGTCCTGAGTCGGGGAGACAGAGCCTCTGTGTAGAACCGTCTCGTGTCCCTCGCCCTCGGCTGCCTGTCCCTCTCTCTACCTTATTTCTTGACAATCTTCGAGTCATTGTCTCATATGAAGCCCATCTTCATCAGGCGATTGCCAAACTCGACAAGATAATAGTCGCCATATACAAGGCCATGGTTCTTGAGCCTCCGCAGCGCATGCTCGTTGTTGTTCGCCGTGCCGTTTTTCAAGATGGCGTCAAAGGTACGCCCCGGTGCGACGTCTTCGACGACGAGGCTATCGTCACGACCCAGTCCGTCGCCGCGCGCCGCGAACCTCGCCTTCTCCGCCGCCAGCGACAAGTCCAGCGTCTCGCGAACGATGCGCACCGCCGCCTCGAAAAAGCGCCGCGACAGCTCGTGCTTGCCGATGGCCGCCAGCGACTGCGCCAGCACGAGCAGGCCGTTGGCGGCGATGACCCCGGCCGACGTGTCCCGCAACGGCCGCCCCTCGCCGTCGTCCTCGAGCGGCGCGTCAAAGTCCCACAGCGGCACGTACCGCCCAGCCGTTCGTCCGCCGCCGATGGCCGCATCCACGGCGGGCGGCGCGCCGTCGAGGCGTGCGAGAAAGTGCTCTGCGAGCCCGCAGGCCGCGGCCAGGAAGACGGCGTCGCGCGTCCAGGCGTAGGTCTGCGCGTAGCCGAGGACGGCCCAGGCCTGGCCGCGCGCCCAGGTGCTCGTGTCACTGTAACCCTGGGCCGTGCGGCGCCATCGTACGGCGCCCGTTGTCGGGTCGAGGTTCGCCACGTGGTGGGTCGAAAAGAGGGGGCCGGCGTAGGCTTTGCTACTGCTGCTGCTGCTGCTATTCATGGATGGCGGTGGCGTCGTCGGGGGTTCTTGTCGAAGATGCGTGCGCAGCAGGGTCCGCGCATGCGCTGTCGCTACGACGGCGAGGTCGGGCCGCGCGGCGTGGGCGGCGGCGTAGTAGAGCAGGTCGAGGTTGCATATGCTGTCGATGATGACGAACATGGACGAGGCGCCGTCGCTCACGGACACGGCCTCGCCGCTGCCGCCACCGTCGCGGTCTCGCCGGGCCAGGACGTCCCAGCTGCGGATGGCGGCGGCGCCCGGTTCGTAGCGCGTGGCGAGCGAGTCGGCGGCCGCCACGAGAGAGGCGAGGCCCGCGGCGTCGTGGGTCAGTTCCCAGGTGCGGCGGAGCGCCGGCATGAGCATGAAGCCGAGGTCGTGTGTGTCGGTGCGCGACGACAGGGCGTGAAGCGGCGCCGACCAGAGCGACGTCTGGCGCGCGAGCGCGGCGCGCAGCAGGGCCGGCGGCAGTGACGTGCGCATGTGCTGCGGATACGTGACTGCGCGCTCGAGGAGGGCGGCGAGGTGGCCGGCGAAGAAGCCGCAGGTCCAAAAGTCGGCTTCGCGGAGGCTGTAGGTGCCGGCGTTGGGGCCCGCCTGGGGCACCGTCTCGGGGAAGCCGATGGGTGACGCTGGTGCTGACGCTGATGCTGCCTGTAGATTCCGCTGGGCCACGCGCAGGGCTTTGGCGGTGACGCTCTCGTCAAAGAGCTCAGGTAAATAGGCGGCCAGATTCTGAGGCGGTGGGGGCGCCGGCTGTGATGCTGGCCGGCTCGTCGAGGACATGGTGTCTGGCGAGTCTGGCGTGAGAGAGCTGGTAGTGGCTTTCATTGTGAGTTGTCTTGAAAGTCAAACATTTGATTTCAGGGACTTGAGATTTGGAGAGCTCGTGAGCGAGTATCAGACTGAGCAGCTGAGATTGTCAGAGCTGAGGTGGATAGTATAATGAGGCGAGATGCCGCGTTGCGTGTTCTTGTCTGCCGCAAGGGAGAGTAAAGTCACAATGTCAGGGGGCACAAAAGTCACAAAGATGATGCTGTAGGTAACAGACTGCTCCCAATGAGAAAAAAACTCGTGATGCTGAACCCCGAGGACCCGAGAAGTACGACAGAAACGCGGTTGTGCCCCTCGCCTCGCTCGTCTCTTTTCCGGGTCTCGCATTTCCGAACCAGGTTCCGGCCATCGGGCCCAAACATAATCACTGTAAATCAATCTAGACCCTGATGCACAGAGTGCCGACGGGCCATCGATCCTCCTTTTCACCGCTACACTCGCCCCGAAGACCCCTGATTCCCCGCCCGTCACCCCCGGGAAGACCCAGATTTCCCACGTTGGCAGTAGGTGCTACAGGGTCTCTGGGTCTGAAGCAGGGCTGTAGCTTGAGGTCTGTCTCGTGCAGGATCCTCAACTCAGCCTGGGAGAGGCCGGGCTGTCATTTAGGTTGCCATCTGTGAGCGACACGTCTTGTGTCTAAGGACCGAGACGAAGCTTGTCAGCTGTGGTGTGGCAGACTGACGCTGTCGTTGAGGTACATCATCTAACGAGCAACACTGGCGTCGGCGTCAAAGCAGCTGCCTCTCGTGAGCTTCGATCGGCTTGCACGTCGCTTGATCATCCTGTGGCCATGCGAGGCAGGCCTGATGCTTGGCCATTCGCGCATGAGTTGTCGGCGCGGCGAGCAGCAGCCCCCGGGGTACTTCGCCTCCGAAAGCAGTGGTTGAGCAAAGCATCGCGTCAGTTCATCGGCGAACAAGCGATGAGCCAAATTCCTCCTGCTCACCAAGGCTTGACTTTGCGTTTGGTATCCCCGGTCACTACTCAATAGAAGAAGCGTCTCTTGTAAGGCCAGGACTGCTCTCTGCTGACTCGAGTGTTTGTGTCAGCCCTTCATATCGTTCACCATGGTGTATACCAAAGTAAAAAAAGAAAAAAAAAACCATCGGTGCACGATTGCGAACAATGCTGGAGATCGCTTTCTCCCAATTCTCCCTTGACTTCTTTTCAACCGTTCAGGTTCGAATAAGTGAGGTTCGTTAGCTGGAGGCACTGGCCGAGGGCATGGACAACAATGCAAAGACTACCTTTCAAAGCTCAAATCCAACCCTGGGTTATGCCATCGGCCGCACTGACCTGCTGAAGGTGGGATCGGTTTCAAAGAATCTTCCGGGGCTCACTTGGCCTTCTTCTGGTTCCAGTAGGGCTGGACAACTTGAAATTCCTGTTAATCAATCTACACATTGGAAACAACGTGTGATCGATTCACCGTGGTTGAGGCGGCACAATCCGCACAATCTCTTTGCAAGAGTGTACGAACCATAAAGGAACATGATCGGAGGAATACCTGGAGTACCATTCCAGCCAGAATTATCAAAGTACTAGAGTCTACGCCTTCCGTCCCACGTCAACGGGACTCTTCTCATGTGCACTATCCGTGTCGCCAGACCTCTCATTTGGTCCGTACGTCCCCTCGAGTACTTCTCCATCATCATAGATCGTTTCAGGAATCAGAGTCTCCTTTGCCGGGAAAACGAGCGACAGCACAACGTACACGACAAAAGCACTCGTGAATCCCCAGAAATAAAACATGTAATAAATCTTGTCGGCGCCCCCGATGCTCTTCTTCAGCGATGGTTCGACTTGCGCCGCTCTGCTATCTGTCAGCCACATGTCCATGAGCTCTTCGGTCCTCAGGCGCAACTCACAGTCCAGGAATGTTCGGCACGGCGCTGACGAGGAAAGCAATGACAGCCCTCCAGTTTGTCCCGACCTTGTTGTACCGGTAGCGCCCGTGAGCTCGATACAGGCCCGGGACATCGAGGCGCTGGCGGTGGACGAGCCAGTAGTCGGCACCGAGCAGCGCGGCAATGGGCGCGAGGAAGATGCCGAGGCCGCTCATGAAAGAAAGGAGCGACGCGGCCGAGTGGATAATCTTCCACGGCTGCATGATCCAGGCTGCTGTGATGGTCGTTATGACGACGCCCCGGCGGATGTTGATGTACTTGGGGCAAAGACTCGTGAGGTCGTTGGCGCAGGAGATGACGTTTGCCGACAGGTTTGTGCCGATCTGGGCAATGCACCAGCCGAGGCCGAAGAAAAAGGCGAAGCAACGGCCACCTGGGCCGTCCCACCGGGAGGCCAGGTCAAGAGGATCCCAGATGTACTCGCCGTAGACCACACGGGAGGCTGAGCAGCAGATAATGCCAAAAATCCCGACAAGGAGCTGGATGAGCGGCAGGAAGGCGATCTGATAGTAAACGCCTCCGGGTTTCTTGAGGTAGCGCGTAAAGTCGCTGATGTTCACTGCGATCGTAGCCCTACTGATGTCAGCAAGGGATAGTAGAAGGGGCCCGAAGCTTACGTACCACCCGCCGGTGATGCTGGATATGCTAGAGAGGATGAGCCAGCGGCGAGCCGAGCCATGGACCTGGTAGGGTTGGTCCCAGATATCACCAGTACCCCCCGCTCGGGAGGTCATGTAGATGACGGCTGCGGTAGAAGTGCTGAGGACAAGAACTAGAAAAGATGAGTAAAGACGCCAGCATACGGACTTTTGCCGATGATGAGAAATATGTATCAGGACGGCTTGACATACCGACTTTGGTGACGAAGAACCACTTGAGCTTGTGGGGCGGGATAAGCAGAATGGGGAACTGCACAATCCAGAAGATCAAATGGCTGACCATCTGCTGAGTGGTGATGCCGACCGACTCTGGGATGTGGTTGGGAATATCTAGGTATGAGGGCCAGATGGCGCGTATCATCTACGTCATGGCAGTTGAGCCCGTGTAAGTCTGGATTGCATGCCAGAACAGGGCTGTGACGGCTCGTGTGACAACGGCGAATCGTGCAAAGTACCAACCAAAAGAAGCCCTCGCCGCAATGGGATATGGAACGTGGAGTCGGGCGCCGATGAAGCCGTTGAGGACGAGGGGGACGGTGCACACAAGACTGCCGATGATGATAGAGAGGATGGCCTCACGCCTTGGGGCTGTCAGTACGCCGTGCCAGTGTTGAGGACCACGGGGCATACCAAGTCAGGCCTCCGACCATGATGGCAGCCGGGGCCATCCAGCCCTGAATGTTGAGGGCATCACTACCCCAGTAGAGACCCAAGGTCCAGACGGACCAAGTTCTGCGGTCCACGGGTGTAACGTCGCAGTCAATGTTTGTCCTAAAAAGTCAGGTTCAGGTGGACTGGAAGCACAGAATCATGTCACGCAACACTCACCAAGTCCCCTCTTCGGCAAATGAGGCCGTCTCGCGGGGGAGAACCCAGCCTGAAGGCTTGCGCTTGGCGGCCAAGTCAGCCTTGACAGCGGCGGCTCTCTGGCGGAAGGCACTGGCCATGGCCGACGACGGGCTGTTGAAAAGCAATCTATTTAAAGATTCGAAAACGACAACCAAGAGACGATGAGCAGCTCTTGTCGGCTTTTAACTGATCTTAAGATATATGGCCTTCTTCACAGGAGCTGTTGGTACTTGACATTGGCATTCACAATCAAAAGAAGCATCGTAACATGGAGTCCTGTTATACACTTCACGAAATTCGCTCTTGAAGATCTCGCGACTTCGCCTCTATCCCCAAACCCGAGATCTTGGAACACGATTGTCGACTTGGCTTCCAGGGGCGTGCTTGAGGAAAGCAAAGTTCGTGGTGAACGCCCGCAGGACATGTTGATAAGATAATTATTGGAGAAGCTCTCCACGACACCATATGAATGAACCGGAGCTTATCTACCCGTAGCCGTCGGCAGATGGCCACCGCCCTCCTTCCCCCCTCATGGCTGCAGATGCAAGAACACCAGACCTGGAATGACCCAACGGCGCGGACCATACCACGCGGTAGGCCACAATGGAGGTCACGAGTAGTTATGAAGGCTTAGCAGCTCTGCCGCGCGGGGAGAGTGGGATTGCAGCGGCCAGACCAATAACCTCCCTTGTCGAATACTGATAATGAAGGGACACAACAAGTCGATGTCAAAGATTGGATCGCCAAGCCTTGGACCTTATCATGGTGACGAGGTGTTCATTGGCTAGAGTCGTTGGGGTGATTCGACCATATCGGCGCGAACAGCGGAGATGCTTGCATGCAGGGGGGGACAACACCTGGGGTCGAGCTGCCCCGCGCCGGTATTGAATCAATGGTCGGCGGCCGGCGGCGGCCACGGGCTATGAGAGCGGCGGGCGACATGGATGAGGGCGTGCGCTCGGCGTTCAGCATGATAGCTCCAAGCAGCTCTCAATAGAGCACCACAGCGATGGACAATGCGATCAAGGTCGAATCCGATCTTGATCTGAGACTGGTATCAGAAGGGACAGCCGTGCAATAAGGCAGGGTAGCCTCACAATAGCTGCTCATAATTCCACCACAACATTACAGAACAGCAGCGAAGATTGAGATGATCAACCAGCTCAGGATCTAGAGATTGAGAGCCTTTTCAGGCCACATGCACAATTGAGAATACTTCAGTCCCAATCCAAATGCTTATCGCTTCTGCTCGATACGACTTTCGCCGGTTCTCTACGCCTCCTCTCCGCGACGAAACCGAGCGCGTCCACTCTGCGACTCTTGGCGGACATTGAAACTCATCAATTCCCTAGTGATTATCTAATGGATGCATCGCGCGCTCTCTAATGCCGAAGACGCGAAGCACCCCCTCCCCGCCTGGGATTTTGCCCCTCACGACAAATCAGCCCCCGCGATGAAGGCTTGAGGGTCTTGAGATGTCCAGTTGCCTGCATTCTTTTTAACATTGATGAGCTCGAAGCACGAAGCCTTAAACTTATATGATCACTCGAATCCTCCCTCACGTATTTCTTATCCTTGGGAAATCATTTGTTTCCTGGATGTGTGACAATCCCGCCGCATGCGCTACCAACACGATTCTGATATTTTCAAGATGTCTTCGGCGTCACGACCCAGCCTGTCATTACCGAACGCGAGGCCTTATCCGTTCGACTTTCCTCTGGCGACCACGGCGCTTGTCATTATCGACATCCAGCGTGACTTTGTCGACCCGGGCGGCTTCGGCTCCGTTCAATGCGGCAATGATGAAATCTTCTCCAAAGCTCGGTCTATCGTGCCGGCCGTCCAAAGAGTTCTCGAGATTTTCAGATCAACTCGTGGGCATGTGATCCACACGCGCGAGGGTCACCAACCTGATCTCGCCGATTTGCCGGCTGCCAAGAAGCTGCGTCAGATCAACAACCCCAACGGGCATCACTTCATGGGCATCGGCGACCAGGGGCCCATGGGGCGTCTTTTAGTGAGAGGAGAGTATGGCCACGACATAATTGACGAGTTGCAGCCCTGGCCCACAGAGGTGGTCATCGACAAGCCGGGCAAGGGCAGCTTCTGGGGGACGGACATCCACCGTGTGTTACTGGCGCGAGGCATCACCCATCTCTTGTTCGCAGGCGTGACAACCGAGTATGTATTCCTGACATGCCGTGAAGAGCTTGTACTGACCCACTGACCCTTCCCAGGTGCTGTGTGACGACAACGCTGCGCGAGTGCAACGACCGTGGGTACCAATGCTGTGTCCTCGAAGACTGCACGCAAGGCTTCGACGCTCAGCAGGTGACGACGTCCCTCGATACCATCTGCGCCCAGGATGGCCTCTTTGGTTTTGTTGGCAATAGCGCAGACTTTGTGACAGCGACCAAGGATGTCTCTACTGCTCCGGTATCGCAACTCAGTGTATCAGGTTCCTTTCCTTCGATCGACGACCTTCAGGCACTCTATAAAGATGGCCGAACAACGCCCACAGACGTGGTCAATGCCGCGTTCGATCGCATCGAGGCTTATCAAAACGAAGATCCAGCCGTCTGGACGTCCCTCGCAAAGAGGGCAGACGTCCTTGTCGCTGCGAAAGCACTCGCAGAGAAGTACAATGAGAAACCTTTGCCGCCTCTCTTCGGCGTTCCCTTTGGCGTGAAGGACAGCATAGACGTTGAAGGTATCGAGACTACGGCCGCATGTCCGTCGTACGCCTACGTTCCCAAGGCCACCGCCACCTGTGTGCAGCACATCCTCGATGCTGGAGGCATATACGTTGGAAAGACGAACCTCGATCAGCTTGCAACTGGTCTTTCAGGCTGTCGCTCGCCGTACGGCGTTCCGCACAGTATCTTCAGCAAGGACCTCATCGCTGGCGGATCTTCCTCAGGCGGATGCGTTGCAGTGGCAGCTCACCTCGTCCCCTTTACGGTAGCGACTGATACGGCAGGCAGCGGTCGCGTCCCGGCCGCCTTCAACGGAGTCGTCGGATTCAAGCCGACCAAGGGCACCATTTCCGCCCGTGGCCTCGTCCCGGCTTGTAAGACTCTTGACAGCATCGCCATAGTGGCAACCTCAGTCGCTGACGCGCGCGCCGTATGGCGCGTCATCGCTAAGCACGACAAGGCGGATCCATACTCAAAGCTGCCTCACACGCTGCCTACGTGGAAGACGGATTTCCGAGGTCTCAAAGACGGTGACTTTGATTTTGCCGTGCCCCCACCCGCGGCTCTCGAGGCCTGCACGCCCGAATATCGCCGCCTGTTCGCCGAGGCCGTGAAGAAGCTGCAATCTGCGGGAGGGCGTTTGCGGAACACGGACTGGGAAGCTTTCGAGCGGGCGGGCGAGCTGCTTTATGAGGGGGCGCTGCTGCATGAGCGCATCACATGCATCGGCAGAGAATTCCTGCGGTCGAGCATCCAAGATGGGAGCTTGCACCCCGTCATTCAAAAGCTTTTTTCTGACGCACTTAACAAGGCACCAGACGCGTATGATGTGTTCCGCGATCAGGCTACACAGGCTGAGCTATCACGCAGGGCGCACATGGCGTTTGACACGCTTTGTGGCGGGGTGGATGTGCTCGTTGTGCCGACTACGGTGTGCCACCCGACGTTTGAGGAGATTGCTGCAGATCCTATCCGATTGAATGCAAGGTTGGGAACGTTCACGCATTTTGCGAACATCGTTGACTTGTGTGGGTTGAGCGTGCCAGCTGGGACATATCTTGATGAAAAGGAGACAGAACTGCCGTTTGGGGTAACGATATTAGCAGGCAGCGGATTTGATGCAAAGGCACTGGATGTTGCGAGGGTTCTTGAAGAAGTAACGAAGGCTAAATAAGGGTCGTGAGATATTAAGGAATGGAAGCAGAACTACGCGAGATAGTGATATCAGACCAGAAGAGACGATTCCACAGGATATATCGTGAGCTCCAGCAGGCGAGTCTACGGTAAACCAGTGGCCTTGGTTATACTCATAGCTACAATGAAGTAGGGTAACATGGACTCGGGAAAGGAGACGACTTTATGCCTTCCGAACCATCACGAGGCGAAGTTATTTCTCCACTCGAAGTTCAGAAGTCAAGTGCGCAATGCGAGCTCTGTCGTATGTGAATGCCAGTTACGTCAAGAATCCCGCGATAGATCTGATTCTGGGCAAAGCCAATCTGCTTAACGTGGATGTCGTGTCGTCCAGGCCTCAGCTGACGAATGCAGAAGGACGAACCAAATATTGGCTCAAACCTGAATAATACCTGCAATATGAGCAGCAGCAAGTTGAAGACTGCCATCAAGCTCTGTACTTGACAAACAGCTTTTCCAAATCAAGATGTTAATAAGTGTCTCTTTCATGTGAAGAAAGCCGCGCTCGAGTCACGGCCATGCCCACAGCCTTCGTTCCAACTGCTGTCGACATGCATTCAGGGGCGAAGCGTGCCCCCATATCGGCATTATCCGGTCTGTCGGGGGAGTGGTCCCCCGAAACGGCAAAACGGCCGCGCCTGTCGCTGTCAGCATGACGAGGAACGTTGTGCTCAACCTCTTTGGGGGCTTTCTTGGTGGCATCTTTCCGCGTATGCGAACAAATCAGGCTGCCCGCTTGTTCATGGCCCTGGGCGGCCTCGCTCCTCCAGACCCGGAGGAACACGTATGAAGCAGCGGGGCGAAGCACAGGCAGACTACAAGGGCCGGGGTGCAGAGGGAAAGTCAAGCGGGCATTCCGGGCCACCCTTGATCCCTGGGGATCAGGGCCAAGTCGCCCCTCAATGGCAGACGAATAGGACGGCTGAGGCTGCAATTGCCGCGACTAGGGCCCGGCGCCGTCCGTCCAGCCTGTCGATCTCTACCCAGTCAAGATGTTTGTCTCAACCCCATCAGCTCATTTCCACACCTTGGTAGCCTTGACTTGTGATCCGAAGAGCAGATACTTCCGTGCCAAGCATGCCCTGCGATCCGGCCGGTCACTACGCTTGTGTCCAGAAGACATGTCATGATTCTTTGTTCAAGATGCTGGGTCTCCTCATCATTTGAGGTTACTGCTGGCGACATGACGAGTTGCCGATGCTGGCAAGCGACCTTCCCATTCCGGCGGTGAAAACTGCCCTAAGTCGGCCAGGTGGTCGCTGTGCCTTGTCAAATGATGCCGCCTGTGAAGGTTCTCAGGGGGGTTACTGCGGCGCAGCAGCGAACACCTGCAGCTTGGAAATCTGCAGCGGCTTCCGCTGTGTCGGGACCAACAATGTGAACAGTTGGAACGCCGAGAAAACGTGGCTTCGGAGAGAACCCATATTGTCGGGTTTTCTGAGCCAACTGGCTGTTGTATGCTTCCCAACCTGTTGTTATTGTCCCACGCACGTGTTTCTAGGCGCTTGGCGGTTCTGGTGCTACCTTACCATGTGGTGATACTGCGCGACGATGCACCCTTTGCCGAACTGACAAGAGATGCGGCCCTACTTGTCTGTCGCTTCCGTTTATTGGACTAGGTTCCATGAAGATGTGAAAATTTCTATCTCGGTTTTCTACCGCCGTTCAAACCTCAAGGCGCAGCGTCCAACGGGCCATCAAACATCCAATCCCTCCAGATATAAGGTCCGAACGCCACAGTTCAACACGTAAATAGCCAAGGCATACGCTCCCATTATTCATACTGTACCGTAAAAGACTTTGTCTGTAGAATCGCCTTCTCACTGTGGTTATCGGGTTCCACGCCGCTCTGGCTCCCAGCGTCGACCGTCACCTGAGTGTCCCCGAGAATATTGTTGTCCTTATCTCTGTTAGATGAAGAGAACGTCTGCATCTCGTTATCGTCAAACACCTCGTACTGGTTTCGTTGCTTCCGGGATCGGCTGAGGCCGTCTGCAGATCTTGGCTGCCCAGCGTACTTTCGAGCATAGGATGGATCGGATGTCGAGTCGCTGCCCATCAACCTCGGCGCAAAGTGTCGGAAGAACTTTCGCAAGGTTGGCATGGAACCGCAGATAATGAACAAGTTGGCCTCCAAGAAGCTGGAATTCACATGGTCAGGCCGGCTTCGAGCAGCACATGATGGAGAGACTTACGACCAAATGTTGGCTGGGGCGGCTTCCCATGTGAGATCCGTCGTCTTCAACACTGGGAGAAGATAGACCAGGCGGATGCAGGACGTTGTTACGGTTCTGTTCCGGGTTAGTCGTGTCACATTTTCCAGAATAAGCTTTCCTTACACTGAGCCGATGCCGAATACAATCAGAGCACCGATCTTCTGTCCACGCCCCATGTGCAATTTCAGAACCATGGGAATCGGCATGACGAAGAGAATGACGTCGGTCACAATGTTGGACACAGCAGTAGCAATGTACAGAATGCCGACATCAATACAGGAGCCGCCGACCACGGTGATGTCGAAGGCTTTGCGCACGGGATCGCAGTGGAAGAGAAGCATGGCTGTGATGATGACTGTGTACAAGCCAACAATCACAATCATGAACCACGTCGCGATGCGGAACCGGCCCTGGGGCGTGAGGTGTAGATAGAACGTAAGCAGCGACAGTTTGGTGAAGCCGTTGCACAGCATGAAGACGGCCGCAGCGACGTAGGCGATCTGCGATATCTGAGATCAGCCGAGCTCACCTCCTGGTCTGGCGATTGACTCACGAGAGCATATGTCTTAAAGTCTTCTAATGGAATCTCCCAAGCATGAGAGCAGAGAGTCTTGATCCTGATGGCCTCTGTATTCGCTGGTCAGTAGATGAGTCTGCGAAGCAGCTTCAGAAGTCGACATACCAATGAGGAGAGCCTGCGTCACGACAGAAGACATCTGAGTAGGGGTCAATCACTGATCACGAAGGTCTCGCGTTGCCGCCGGAATGGGCCTTACCCATGCTAAGCACATAAAAGCTGCGTCCCTGTTAGCTCTCGGTTTGTATGGCATGTTATCAAATATGCATACCATCGTCCACCTGCAGTCCTTTGGACAGGAAAATCTTGGTATAGTAGCGTTGTAGCAGGGCTATGAATGCCAGTGGCCCTAGGATCCCAAAGATCAAGTAGTGCTCCAGCACCTTTTGCTGCTGAGGATTCTCGAAGTCCACCACATAGCCCTCTGGTGGTGGCACCAAGGTCTGCACACCGTTGGTGACCGGAAAGTCGGCCATGGTCGATGTCGTCCACGAGCGGAACGTGGTTGTGGATGGGGGCGATCAGGGTCGTAGGAGAGATGGCATCGGATTTGGGAGCTCTCACGTTGTATAGCAAGACATTCTGCAGGATCTGCAAGAGTCAGGACTCAGCTGAGACGTCGCATGAACAAAGCAGCACGGCAAGTCTGCCCTGAATGGTAATCAGCGGGGAGGACCAGAAGGTGATGACGGGCGCTGGCTGGAAGGAAGATGAGTAGCGTCAAGAAGACCAGGGGGGCCGAGGCAGGGTTTAATCTGTGCCGGCATGCCAAGGGAGCTGGCATCTCTCTCACGAAGTACCGCGCCATGCGATATGCTGTACCCCCGCTCCTGGTTAAGGTTCCTCATGGCGCTGAACCCACCAGCCACCGGGGGTGCTCCAAGACCTGTCGAACCTTGACCCTGAGTTTCGTCTAATGAAATCAAGGTTATGGAAGAATAGGGGCCTCCTCCCGCTGTTTCGATGGGATCGAACGCAGGGGAAAAGGATGTGCTACCGAGCGATTGGTCTTTCTGGAGCATCATCATCAGGGCAAATACCTCGCTGGCTAGCACATGAACGCCCAAGACCCTAAGACCGACCGGCCAATGCAGCCTCCTTTGGCCTGCTGTTGACTCGCTGAAAACGGCCCGGGGAGTGCATCTCTTAGACATTTGGGTGCATGGAGACCTTTGTCCGAGACCTTATCGGCGGGACATGACTCGGGACTCGATCGAAGGGATCAGGAGAGCCCCAGCTTCCGATGAATACATGTCCGAATATCGCCTGTGTGAATTGTTCGATAGATGTTGAGAGTCTTCGGCGGCTTCCCTTCTCGTCCAGTGTCCGTTACAAGGCCAGGATTCGGGATTCGGCAGTACTTGATGAATTGAGGATCAGGGGCAGGGCCTCTCTATTCCACCGTCTTTTGCTTCCCCCCCCTTCAACCCCAGCTTCCTGTCAGCGCCAAGTGGACCCGGCAGTGATCTGCGAGGTGCTAAACAAGCTGGGCGGCACTATCCACCTTGGTCTGGTCCACCCACACCCGGAACAGGTTGGTCTCTTTTCTATCACGACTTCATCTGTGGCTCCAAGCTGCTGCTCTCACTGGCCCTTTCGAACGCAGTACCTTGCTGACCTGGGTCAGAGTAGCAGGCACAGCCCCTTGACAAGCTACTGTACACGACGCGAGGCAAGGGAGATGCCGATGAACTTCCTCCGAGACTATGAACCCCTCAGAAGCTTTGTTTTGCCATGGGTCGTGCAGGCTACCTAGCCTCATTGAGGTGACGACCCCGATTACCGTTGTCCACTGTCAGCATTTTAAGCGTAATGTGAAGAGATTAGACTCTCATGTCTCTGTCGAACGGAGACGGTGGATTGCCATGAGCAACCGCCGCAAGACATAAATTAACGGCCACGCATGCCGATCCCAATTCCACACACCCTTCAGCGCCCAGAACTTCGAGGGTCCTTCTGGAACCACATTGTCTCATCCTTCGTCACAGTCTGTGTGTTGTGTTCATTCATCCGTTCGCCAGCACTTCTTTGCCCAGCCTTTCAACCCAAAACACACGAACCATGAAGCTCATCACTGCTGCAGCGATCCTCGCTTGGGCCTCGGAGCGCACCGCGGCTGCCACGGCCGGGGTCCAGAGCCCCCAAAGCGCTTGTGTTTGTGCCGTCCTTCTCCAGACATGCCTTGCGTTCTCCACACAATCACAGACCTCTTTGTGCTGACGAGTCGGTCAATTGCAGTGCACAGCGCTGGCCAAGGACAAGAACCTCGTGGGCAAGGTCATCAATCCCACAAATGCTCTCTACAGCCAGCGTCTTGACACGTACTACTCCGCCAACGCGGCTCAGGAGCCATGGTGCATGGTGCTGCCCCTGGGCACCGCCGATGTAGCTGCCACCGTGAAGATCCTGACCAAGAACCAGTGTCCCTTTGGCATGAGGAGTGGTGCTCACTCCGCCTGGGCAGGGTCCAACGGCATCAAGGACGGAGTGACTATTGACTTTGGTGGGTTGTTACATATCCATGAACTTGCTCAGTCGCAGTCAAGCGGTCTGGCCTAGCATATAGTTCACAAATTCTGACCGCTCGCCAGCGTACATGAACACGACGACCTACAACAAGGCAGCAGGAACCGCTTCCATCCAGCCTGGTTCGGACTGGGAGCGCGTCTTTGATGCGCTTGACCCTTTCGGCGTCTCAGCCGTTGGCGGTCGGGCATCTGTTGTCGGTGTTGGCGGCTTCACGACCGGCGGCGGTGTATGTGACTTTGCATGTTGAAGAGCAATCCAAAGTCGTGAGCTTACACTTTTGTCAGTACTCCTTCCACTCCAACTCTGAGGGGTTCGCCTGCGACGCTGTTGCCAACTTTGAGGTTGTCCTCGCTGATGGCAGGGTGGTCAACGCCAACGCCAAACAAAACGCCGACCTCTGGAAGTCTCTCAAAGGTGGTTCGGGCAACTTTGGCCTCGTCACGCGTATTGACCAATGTGAGTACAGACGTTCGATGTCGGCTGAACTTCTTCTGATGTGAATCACAGACGTTGTCGACTCAAACTTGATGTGGGGAGGTCTCAGCACGTACGACACGAGCAAACGCGATGAGCTCTTCAACGCATATTTGAACTTTGGCAACAACATGGACAAGGACCTCGCCAGTCAGAACATCATTGCAATGATCTACAACTCTGCAGGGTTCATTTTTGTGTCCGTTTTGAGCAACATCGATGCCATTGATAACGCGCCCGCTTTCAACGAGTATCGCGTCATTCAGAACACGTCAAGCACGGCCCGCATCGCCCCCGTCGCACAGCTCGTTCCCGACTTCACCGGCCCGACTCCTCTCGGACTCTAGTAGGTGCATTTGCGGCAGCTCCGTGTTCAAGTTCTGACCGTTATCTGTAGTGCAAGCTGGATGAATGGCATGACGAAGCATGAGCTCCATGTCATGGAGTTTATCCAACAGGCGCATCAAGAATACGTCGGCAAGATGAAGGCAGCCGCTCCGAGCTCCAACTTTGAAGTGCTGCTACAGTTCCAGCCCGTGACGCAGTCGATTGTCAACCACAGTGTCCGCAAGGGTGGCAACGTCCTCGGTCTCGAGACCATCGTCAAGGACGGCCCGGTTCTAATGTGGCTGATTGCTCTCACCGTTGACACGCCTGCGAACCAGGAGAAGATCCTGCCCATTTGCCTTCAGCTCCGTGATGCAATCAACGCCTATGCCGACAAGACTGGTTCGCAGAAGAACTGGGAATTCCTCAACTACTCCTTCAGCGACCAGGACCCTATCTCCAGGTACGGCGCGAAGAATATTGCACACGTCAAGGCTGCGTCCAAGAAGTACGATCCCAAGGGTGTCTTCCAGAAGCTGCGCCGTACTGGATTCAAGCTGCCCGCCTGAGCAGAGGTTAGCAACCAACGTTGGATCCTACGACGCCGGCAACCGGACGTGCCCGGATCGCCGTTTACATACAGCCAATGATGAATTGACGAGCTAGTTAGAGCCTAAGAGTGGTATGATATTATTATTCATGTGATTCACATGTCACGCCTTTTCCAACGAGACACATCTTGAGAATCCTAGGGTGGCTGTTGGTCTTGGTCTTGGCCGTATACGTTCATTACCACGAGCCGTTCAAGCCAGAACAATGCCCAGACAATGAAGAAGACAACTAACAAGAAGTACCAAAGACGTAGGTAAATTAGAGTCATGTCTTTGAACCAAGCAAGGTCTTACCAACTGTCGAGTTTTCGTCCCGCCTCAACCCCAGAAAACTTCTCGTCACCTTCGTGTGCTCCCACCGGATTCCCTCGTTTTTTCCAGACTAGGTGTCTCAACCCTCCTCGCCCGCCGTATTAGCACTGCATTGCTGCTTGAAAATGCCGCCATGACCGATATTCTCTTCACTGCAATGTCTTGGCCGCAAAGTTGGACCAGTCCTGATCCGGAAATACTTTGACGGAAATACACTCAAAGTACTATACGTGTTAAGTTCTGTACCAGAGTGTTCAGTCGGATATAGTCGAGACACTGAGTTCTACAGGGCTTAGAACCTTTGGGTATCAAGGAGGGAAGACCTCCGCCAGTTATACTGGTTGAAAGCTCCTCGTTCCTTCACCCTGGTCGACCTCATTCATCCACTGTCACCTAATACCCCTGATTCTTGCACCCTGCACAGTGGAGCTGAGCTGCCGGGTATGTCATCGGTCATGACCCGAAGTGAATAACTTCCCCAGCCACAATGAAGTTCTCTCTCTCGGGCGTTGCTCCCGGTGTCATGCTCAGCGCTGCCGAAGCTGCTCCCCGCATGGAGATCTGAGTTCAGCCTGGGCTTTTTACTACTGAGATCACATAGTGGATACAAGATATGCATCAGGCAAAGCTGTCCTTGGCCTCCATCTGGTTGCCCAGAGTGCATCAACTCTGATTTCAGCAAGGTGACCAGTAACTATTGAGGCATCAGGGCCGTTAATCTAATGACTGTTCATAAGGAGACGTTTAGTATTCAATATGAGAAGCCTACTAGCTGAAAAGAAAGTATCTTGCCTCAAACCAGCAGCTTAGCGATCTCATACTTGAACGAGTGTATTCACTGTCATGGGTAGTGCCCACCCAACAACAGATAGTATCATGGCGGTGTCTCAATTTCGACCCGAATTCTTCGTATAGTCGCGAATAGCTTCGCGGTGAATATACTAGGCCAGTCATTGAGCGCCTCGCGAGGACGAGGTCTTCAATAGATTCTTACTAGACAGAAGAACAACGTAGAGAAAATCTGATTCAAAGTCTATATAGGCTGTGTGTGCTTGGTGTCGAAAGAAATTTCGTTCAGAATTCCTGAGAATATATTCACATTATAAGGCCGGGCTAAATATTAGTCGATGAATCACCAGTCAGGGGTTTGGGAAGCAGCCCAAGATCAGCCAGCAATACTGCACCCACGCCGGGATGGTCAGCAAGACAGTTCATGGCGCGCCGTTGCAGTCGAAATGGTATCATTCAACTGTCTACCGCTATTCTCTCCATAACTCGATGACACGTTCCCAGATCCTCAACAAAACCGTCTTCAACCCGCGTTGTTCCGCACGACGGATCGTCACCTAGCGCGCTAAAGGGATGCCGGCAATAGCTGCGACGCGTCAGTAGGGGCACCAAAGTTGTAGAGAACAACTGACCGCTGACTATGATGTCCTGCCTCCCGAGAGTCCTGTCCGCGTGACGACGCTTGCAACACTCGCTAATGTTCCTGCCACAGAACAAGAAAGACCTCATGTTGGATTCCCTCGGCCGTGCCAGGGGCGTGCGTCAGGGCTGACCTCCTCAATGCACCAACTGAGATTCTAATTCGGGATAATACTCCATCGCGGTACGGAATTTTCACCCTGTTTCTGCAAGACCGGAAGGCACTCAAAACAGCCGCCGCATCGGAGTACCCCGCAGTCCCAGCATGTCTTCTTCCCTTCAGTGTCGCATGCTGAGCTACAACAGAGTCTAGGTTTGTCGGTCGAAACGTCCCCGACGATTTCATTGGCGGATATATTACTGGCTGCGAGGACCAAAAGAGAAAGGATTGTCCTGAGATGCATGCTGTGCGGTGACAGCGGCAGCAAGAGGGCTCAGGTCGTTGACTTGCTTGAAAGTTGTTGATGGAGTCAATAGGCGAGTGACGGGCTTTGTCTGAATCAACCGAATTCGAAAGAAGGAAACAGACTTAGAGCCAAGCAGGACGTTTATTTGTAGCCAGTCCATGAGTGGCGATGAGAATTCAACTCATCGCCATGAGACCGGTGTGCGTTACACATTGTCGCGGAGAAAGGTTTGCTCAAGAGCCTGGTGTCGCCAACTGCAGTTTTGCCTAATCTTATGCGGCCGCAGAAAGACCGCAGTGTTGCGATAATTACGTCACAGTTGTGTAGTCTTCGCAAACGAGATAGCAGCATATGCAGAGTGTTTCAATCGTCCCAACCAACAATAGGCTTGACTCGCTGATCGCACCCCATGTCTTGACCGCTTATAGTATATTGGCTTGGCCAACGATGAACTCGTTCTATCGCGAGGGGTAAATGCGTCCTTCCGATGATCATCACAAAATGGTCCGACTGAGTCCAAAGTCCATGGATGCTGTTAGAGGTACTTGGGCGCCTCGCTGGCGGCCATAAAAGCCCACGACTCGAGCGTCCCCAAGCTAATTACTTGAAGTCGATATTAGACCCAACAATCTCGTTCGAACTTGTAATATCAGCATCTTCATCGAATTACCCCGCTGCCCTTCATCATGCTTCGATCGTGTGCCGTCCTTCTTGTTGCGCGTGTGTCTACAGCCGCAGCTCAAGCATGCTGTGCATACGGCTGCTCTGGACCATTTGTCACCTGCTGGGAATGTGTGACGCAACGATGCGGAGGTTGCTATCAGTGCCTCCCTACGTTGGGTTCAATTGTCGAAGATGCTCCAGCTGACATGGTCGATGGTGCGGGTATGCTCTCAAACTCCAAGTCCCTATATTGATGTGTCAACTGAGAGTCTCCTAGCATCGATCTACACGTTCCAGACTTGAGTATTCTTTTGGAGAACCAAACCCCTCTGTGGAAGTGCTGGTGGCCAGGAAAGAGGTCAGAAGTTGCTGTTTGGTGGAGCAAGGAAGTTTTTCGCACCTCAATTGAAAGATGTGGTGTCACAGTACTTTGGAGCTCTTTTGCGCAATCCTCATTTTATTATACGCTTCGCATTGCATATGACCGCAGCCATCTCGTGCATGAAGAGATAGAAATACCGTCCGTCTGCTGAACAGCCTCAATATGCAATTCTCGGGACAGGAGAACGAAGTTTTCATCTTGCTTTTCAAGACCCATACTAAAGTGACCGCCAGAAAAGTGCAGGGTGGCAAGGTAGCTGCTCGGGGATCTTGGGCTGCTACGGCTTCAGGTTATGTACTTGTCCAGTCATCACCGCGAACAATCCGAGCCGGTGTTTTCAAGGCTCAGTTGCTGTGTCCCGTATCACGCAGGGCTCGGAACGGTGTCCTAGCCATAGATGGCTAAACATGAGTTATCTCTTTATCTTGCACTAATAAGTATCACGGCCTCGAACTTTAGGAGAACCCCTCTTCTTCAAAGCAAAGCCTTGATTCGACATTCACGCCGAGCTTGCTATAACCTTTGGCCAGGTGCCTGGCTGGCACTGACCTAAACACTAAATGGCTTTCTGGCAGCCTGCGTGACTCGGCGGGCTCTGTGGGCGAAAGGCTGGTATGTATTTCCGATGATATAGTATGATATACGTGTTTTCTCTCTTGACGTCTGATGTCTGCCTCAAACCTGGACTCCCCAGACTTTGAAAGTTGAATGATCGAAGAGGTCGTGACTGGGTACGAGTTGTAACTTTTGAGTTGCCATGTTCTCAGGCTTCTCTAATTTTCATACTCTTTTGACTTTCACAATTCGAGCGGCGGTCTAGAAATAAGAAATGAACCTGAAATTCGGTCTCTCAAGCATCACTTTTGGCGGTGCTCCACCGAGCTCTGGGCCGTCTCGAACTGAAATACGACGTTATACTCTTACTATTTGAGGTATGTCATTGTCCATGATACATTGCTCATGGGCATGAAAACACAGACCAAGGACAGGTTGGAAGCTATGGATTCCAACTGCAGATATCCACAGTTGGCGAGACTCGTTTCGTATTTAAACACCTTGATGATTTCAAGGGGGTCTTGCGGGGCGGGTTAGGGTTAAAAGCTATTTTTGTCACAGCCCCAGCTAATCTAGGTTTTCCGACTCCCATGTCAGCGCTAATCATCTGGATTGTCCGGCGGTCGGTCCTCAGCTCTATCTGGTAGCAAGATCCGGACAGATCTTTGCCTCTTCCACGTCTCGTAAAGTGCTCGTGCCTCAAGCGAGCGACGTGACCAGATGCTGTGCTGATGATGCTGATGTGCAGATAACCAGCGGGAACGGCGCTTCAATGGCGTTGCTCCCGAGACGGCTGACGAGCTGACCTTACCCAGCCTGAGAATTGGATACCCGCCACACCACCAAGACTTCTCAGCCCAGCAGCTTTGACGAGTACCGGCAGACGGGTAGACGAAAGATGACGAAAAGGGACTTTGGGGGCGGCGCAGTTGGGAATCTCGGCCCACGACCGCTCACAGCTGAGATTGGAGGCCCATCCCAACAGCATGTGCAGACAGGGATCTCATCCGTCGCATCGCAACACAGATGCTGACGCCAAGGATGTAGGTGGGTGGTGAGAAAGCGAGCGGCGAAGGAAGCATACAATTCGAGCACTTTCCACCCTCGTGCCCCCTTTCGCAAGCTTGCAGTCTAGCAATTTTCATCTTTGTTTCTGTCCTTCTTTGTGATGTCAATCGCCTCCTCGCCGTTGCGCATTGCCTTGCCCGCCTTTCAATCGCTCGCTCTGGTCGTTGCAGCTCAATAACATTCCGAATCCTTCGGAGGAACTCCGAAATCCGGCGCCTTCTCTCCTAATTGAACGAAAGTTGCAGCATACTTCGAGAAAGGCGCTTCGGCAGTCGGCGTGGCAGCAGTCTTTTCCGGCCGAATACCAGGACAGAGGGCGATAGCGACAGCAACACCGGTTGGGCGCTTGGGGTTGTCTCGTCATCCTCGCTTGTGCTGCGACCAGGCCACTGCTCGCTCGACGACAGCATTCACACAAAACGGACCAACAGGCGAAGAGGTGGGAAGCATCGTCAGGATGAATGATGATGCATTTGGCATCCGGCACAATCAACCGGCATCGATACACATGACGCCCATCTCGCAGAGGAGCTCAGTTCAGCGCAAGCCCGTCGGCTCCGGCTCACGGGCATCGTCTTTCTCGGTCTCGGGGACATCTGCGACCTTCTCGCCGGGTGTTCCTGGACAGGTATCACGACACGAACGTCGGGTCAGCTCGCCCCTCGCGCCCAATCCGCGAACCTCTGCTACAGGGACAGGCATCGTGTCACCTCAGTCGACGATTGACGAGACATCGGCCTTCAGTAATTACTTTGCCTCAAATCTCCCTGCCGCTCACCGCCCGCAGCCCTCACCGATACAAGTCGAGCATGACTTTACATATTCCAATTACCAAGGCTATTACGAGCCGTCCACGGCAAACACCACCCCGGGCTACCATTCGTCTTCAGCTCTTCTCCTCAACAAAAACCGTATACACGGTGAGGAACCTGTCGGCAAGCCGTTAGTATCATCCACGGTGAATCCAGTTTCCTCTTCAGACCAGCAACGACGAGATCAACCACCTGCGCCGCCGTCTGCAGGCTCCGGGCCACTCGGTGATGCTAGAAGCCCGCCTCCCTACAGTTTCAGCTACTGGCGTCCTTCGTACAACATGTACTTCTTCCTCTGGCTAGGCATATGCGCCGCAATGGGCCACCACTTCTTCTACAACTCGCTCGATGGCCGCATTGCCGATAACCACATCCGCATGTTGCGCTACGGTACGGCCCTGTCGTTCGTTGCTAAGGCTTCACTGGCCGCGTCCGTCGTCCTTGCGTTCAAGCAGCGCGTGTGGTTGACGGTGCGTCGAAAAGCCATGACACTAAGCGCCGTCGACTCGCTCTTCGCCGCCGCCGACGATCTTTCGGCCATCTTCAACGCCGAGATCTTTCGCCAGGCCAGGGTCGCCATTGTCCTGGCCATCTACGTCTGGTGCACGCCGCTCGTCGTCATTCTGACCTCAGAGACGCTGGCTGTGCGTAATGAGCTTGCCGTCGAGAATGTCACCTGCCCCGCCGTGCGCACGCTCAACTTTGCCGCCGAGGAGACGAACGAGTGGCGCGACGCGAAGCGCATCGACAAGCTGATTTCGCTGTCCGTCAGCCTGTGGAATACGACACGTGGCGCCCTCGACGAAGATGGTAACGAATTTGAAGGCTGGTACGACTATTTCACCAGTCCGAGCTGGCAGTTTGAACAGGTGGCCACGCTGGCTGCCTTTTCAAAGACACCAGTCGCGAGGGCCGGTGCCGCGGAGGAGATATGCGGCACGGGTTGGAATTGTACGTTCACGGTTCAATTCACGGGGCCAGGATACAAGTGCACCGAGCTGGCCTCAGGAGTCGGCTCGAAGCCGAAGAAGCTGGGCAACGCGACGGCGCCTTTCGGGACGGAGATACTGGCTCCAGAGGGCAACCAGACATATGTTGCCCAGGCCTTCCTGGGGCACTATTCGGAGACGCAAATGGAAGATGTCTGGCCCGGTGGCATACCGACTACACCGGCGCCGTTTCCCAAGCACCTCGGCGCTCTTCGCACGGAGCCCATCCTATGGATCGGGTACTCTGAGGTCGACGATCCCGCTGAGCTGCAACCCGACAACCGGAGTGACCCGAAATGGGACCAGGTCTACACGCCCAAGATCTTCGGATGTGAGCATTACGAGACGGATTACGAAGTTCTTTTCAACTATACGGGCCTCTTGCAGCACACAAACGTCACGCGCCGCGACTTTCTCCGTCCCGTTGTCGACACGACGTTTCTCCCCGACGAGCCGGCCAACGACGGCACCATGGACAACACGACGGCGGTGCCCGAGTCCAACTATATCCTGCCGTCCGACACACGCCGCTACCGCCGCGCCATGGCCTATCACTCGATCGGCATGCAACTGCGCACCTTCGTCAACGGCTCCATCACCGAGCCCGGCAAGATTGCCAACACGCGCGCCCTCCAAACACGCCTCCTCGATCCGACAAACTGGCTCGGCGTCCGCGACATGCAGGGCGCCGTGCAGGGCTTCTACGAGGACATCCTGCTCTCCATGCTGTCGAACCCGCAGTTCCTCGCCGTGGCGTGGGCTGCCGCGCCCGAAGTCGTCAGCGGCGTGAGTGCCGGCGACGAGAATACCATGTTCCCCTGCACCCGATCGCGCAACGACAACCGGTATCGATACGTGGCGTGGGAGCTGTGGGCCGTTTACGCGGCCGCCATCGCGCTGGCTATCATTGGCGTCGGGTTTGGCACGGTGGCCATATGGGAAGAAGGCCTGTGGCGGAACACGCGATTCAGCAGCATTGTGGCCGCGACGCGGGGACCTTGGCTTGAAAAGGTGCCGTGGACGGGAGACGGGCCGGTCGAGGGCGAGGCAAAACGCGTTAAAGTTGGGTACGGGCTTGTGTCGCCGAGTCGGGGCGAAGACGGACTTGCGGAGGATGAGGGGCGCTTCGAAGGACGTCCCATGAGTCGTACGTGGGATGCGGGTGATGTTGGGTCGCCGAGGGGCCCTAACAGAGTTTCCACGGTTGGGGGCAGAGGGGACGGCAGTGCGCGCGATAGGTTTGCCTTTGGACTCGAAGGAGACGTCAGGCAGGACAGGGGCGCCGAGCGGGAGGCCGAGGAGGGCGGTAATGGGAGTCTCGGCCGGAGCCCAAAGTTGCCATTCAGACGGACATGGCAGCGGGTGGATCAAGCATGAGGCAAAAGCGGTCATTGCAAATGGCATTCATCAGGGAGCATCCGTCTTTTGTAAACTATCAGACTTAATGATATTGATCACCTGACATCTGTTGGTTGTCCAACGCTTGAGATCTCCTCATGTAAGCCGTAGTGAACCAATTATTCGTTAAGGATACTGTATGTTGAAGCAGTTCCGGCAAGGAATATCCTATCTTAAGCGGCCGGAAGAGTAGCGTTGTAGCACTTGGGCAGACTCTCAACCGGACAGTCAAGATAGATGGCTACAGACAGCATGTCAGAAATAAAACATCGACGTCATGCTCAAAACATACCGTTCGCAAACAGCGAATACGTGTCCGCGTTGTAAAGCGCCATGTCGGGATCGAGTTGCGTTATGTTGGGATACGAGTACGCGGCATCCTGAGTCGCAACTTCGTAGACGGCCGGGTTGTGCGTCATCTCGTGGATCATAGTCGTCGTGTGGTCCTGCTTGTGGCACTCTTGCGGCACAGGCGGCCTCGTGTCGAAGAACATGGGACACATGATGATCCAGTTGTTCAGGGGCCAAGTATAGCCGACTAGAGGCGTCGAGCACTCTGTCCAGTCAAAGGGCTCCGTGCAGTAGACGCGCACACCGCCCGAGTCGGACGTGCTGCACTCCTTGGCCACGGCATCAAGACGGTCGGCGACGAGCTGGCGCGATTCGGAAGCGTTGGAGCGGAAGTACTCTACAAAACGGAGCGACGTTACATCACGGGCCTCGGCGGCGCCGGCCTCAGCGAGTGGCTTGCAGTTGGCGAGGGCATCGAGCATGAATTGGCGCTGCGTCGTGTTCTTGCACGAGTCCTCCTGAAGCAGAGCACGATGCTGCAGAGGTGCCGGCACGATGCGAGACAGCAAGGCAGTCGCCTCGTCAACGGTGACGGTCAGCGTGTTGGATTTGTATTCCTCCGATACGGTTGGCAGAGAGGCACTGTCCGGTTGAGCGGCAAAAAGACCAGAAGCAGAGAACTCGTAGGTTCCGGCCGAGAGCCCGTACAAAGCGGCAGCGTCAATCCTTTTGATAATGGCAGACCCGGGGCGGAGAACCTCGTAGTTCTCTGGCGCCAGGGCATCAAAGTCGACAGACGCGACGATTCCCTGGAACGCGGCCTTCTGCCTAGAGCCGTCTGCGGCAAAAGTCAGTCTCGTCAATGTCATAACGAAGGAGCTGCTGCCGCCACCACGTACCAGGCTCAATTCTCTGAGCGTCGAGAAGCTGGACTCTGGCCGATCCAAAGATGGTCCCAGCCTTGAGAAAGGCGAGATCTTTAGAGCCAGCATTCTTAATGGTCGCTTCGATGAGAAGAGGCGCGCTCTCGACCGAGCTCAGTGTAACCTCGACGTTGCCCTGACTCAGGGCGGCCCGACGAGCGATGGAGTGAGCAGTCACGCTGCAAGCGCTGAGGGCTGCGCCGAGGAGGGCGAAGAACCGACGTGAGTGCATCTTGATACGTGACGAAGGACTGGTGACCGGTTCTCTTTTCTCCTGGAGCAAAGGGGGCACGCATGCCTTTTGTTATGCGCTCTGACTGGGAGCATCTCTCATCGGCCGGCAGTGCGAAGGTCCCGCAACCAAGAATACTACTGGGTTGGAAACCCCGCCGACAAGTAAACCGGAGAAAAACATGCAAGGGTCGATACGAGGGGTTGACGATACGAGGTTCTCTTGACCTACCGAAATGAGTTAGCACGATCGTCAATGCAGGTGAAAACCTGTGAAAGCCTGAGCACATGACTTGCGTCTTGGTTGAAGGTCAACTTTGCGAAGCAAACTCGAGGCAAAAACGAGACGTAGAAGAGACATTAAATTGATTACTGCGAGATTAGTATTGTCCTCCGGCTTCCATTGCGTGGCCATGACTGCCGTGAAGCGCAATTGTCTTGCATTAGCACGTCCTGCATTAACACAAGGTCCCGACAGGTCAGGTTGCAGACAAGCGAGAGACGGTGCAGCGGCGTCCCTGATATTCCGCCATCAAGACCCTCGTGAGTCGTTCACAGACCGTGTAAGTTTGTGTCAGCGACAAGACAAAGCTCAACGCCGCTTGCCTTGGCAAAGGTAGTCTTAGACTCGAGATCGTGGTAAGCCGTGAAGTCCAAGCAAGGTAGACATCCAGTTCCGTTACAACTAGGACTCGCTCTGCCCCTCATATCACCTGGCGATGACGAAACGAGTTGCAAGCCAAGACAGTTGAACTCTACGCTCCATCCAGGTGCCGCACGTATAGTACCATGTCAGGAGCTTGGGATGAGAAAAAGAACATGTCAGTCAAGAAAGGCAGCAAAAGAATCACTCAAATTCACAAAGTCAAGAAGCAAAGTGCAGGAAAACCGCGTCTATTCATCGGCGCCATTCCCTTCCATCTATAAACATCGGCACCGCCGGTTTCATGATGCCCACACCCCCCGGCCCCAACCAGGATGGGGGACGGGGGGAGATGCTTTGGTCCGTAAAAACGTCAAGTAATACACGAAGCCAAACATAAAAAAGTAGGCAGAACATCTTGAGGGGATATATACAATTGAAAAGGTTCTGAAAAAAAGGATGTTTGTCCTTCAAAAGAAGATGTCAGGAGAGGAACTGGTCCTCTCCCTGTTTGCGGCTCGTCGAAAAGAGACTGGCGCACTTAGAGGCGGGCGGCCTGGACGTCACGGGCGTGGCGGCGGGCACGGCGAGCGGCGCGGCGGGCGCGGCGGCGGGCGGCGGCAGGGCACTCGGCGGGGACCTCGGGGGTGGGCTCCTCGACGGGCTCCTCGACGGGGGCGCTGGGGACGGGAGCGGGAGCGGTGGGCTCCTCAACGGGGGCAGAGGGGGCAGGGGCAGGGGCACTGGGCTCCTCGACAGGGGCCGAAGGAGCGGGAGCGACGGGAGCCTCGGTCTCGACGGGGGCCGCGGGGGTCTCGGTCTCGGCGGGAGAAGAAGGAGCGGGAGCAGGGGCGGAGCCGGAGCCGCCACCAACAACGGCGGGGGAGGTGGCGGTGGCGGCGGGGACGGCCTGCTCAACGGCCGAGGCGATGGCGGGGGCGGCAGGGCCGGGGATCTCGTACGAGGTGGAGGAGTAGAGGTCGTACAGGATACCGGCGTCCTCGGCGGTGTAGAGCGAGGTGGCGACGGTGCCGGTGGGGAGCTCGGAGCCACCGCCAGTGACGCGGATGTTGATGCACTGGGGGTAGTTCTGGGCACCGTCGGGCTGGCCGGAGGCGTGGAGAGCAATGATCTCGTGACGCAGGACGTAGTCACCGGCGGCGAGGGTGGCGGGGATCTTGACGAGCCAGCCGTTGCCCTGCTCGATCAGGACGTCAGAGGCCCAGGTGCCGGAGGAGCCGGCGCCGGAGATGAGGCCGACCTCGGCGATCTTGAAGAACTCGAGCGAGGCCTTGTCGACGGTGGTGCAGTCACCGCTGCCGCACGAGGCGAGGTAGTCGATGACGGGGCCCTTGTGGGACTCGGGCCAGGTGTCCCACTGGAGGAAGATCTCGCCACCGGCGGCGACGACGGCGGTGCCCTCGGCGTTGGTGGCGCCGCGGTGGCAGGCAATGTCGCCGGTGCCGAAGGCGGAGGGGGCGACGAAGCCGTTGTCCAGGGCGGTGGTGGACCAGCCGACAAGGGGAGCGTGGTTGGCGTTGTAGGCGTTGGACAGGCCGAAAGCCTCGTACTGGGTGCCGTCGGCGATGATGCTCTCGACGTGGCCGTGGGCCATGACGGAGGCGGCGCCAGCAACGGCGGAGAGAAGAGCGTTGGTCTTGAAGGAAGGCATTTTTGCAGAAAGTTTTCCAAAAGTTGGGAGTTGGTGGTTTGGTTGATGTTTTGGTAGATGGAGTTGGTAGTTGAAGATGCCGCTGGCAGAAAGAATGTGAATACTTCAGTCAATGAAGTTCAAAAGAATGAATGTGCAAGAGAAGAAGGAATGATCCCGTTGCGAAAAAAAGAGAATGTAGTAATGAAAAACTGCGATTGAAAGCCTGGTGAAGAGAGAGGAGGAGGAAAAGTCGTTGAAGGGTGGTGAGGTCGAGTCCTTATATCCCATCGTGAGCAGACCTGGACGTGGGGACATGCCGACCCATTCCTTCTGCTATCCTTCTGGCTCATCTGCTGTGCCTCTGGCTGAGCTACGTTGGTGTCCCCCACAGACGACAGCTGCCATGAGGAGATGGCGTTGTTGATGGTTCCCCCCTGTCATCTTCGGGATCTGGCGCCAGATGCGTCCATGATTCCAGTCCAGACCCATGCGCGTGAGCGCGGCTCCCCTGCATGGAGTTCTTGGCACATCAGCACGGGGTGATGGGCTTTGAGCGGCAGCCGATAGGCTCAGGGCGACGGAAAAAGTGCAAACAGACTGGGAAAATGCCCACCAGACCGGCCGCATGGCCGAGGATTCTCATGCTGTTTCATCGCAAATGAAGCGCGCGCTGGGCAAGCGAGCGGCCTTGGTCGCAGTGGCAGGGTCAGGGATCAGGCGAGCGCCAGCTAGCGACCTCTGGATGCGTACGAAAGAGGGGCCGATGAAGAGGTCCAGGAGCAATTAAGGCTTGGCAGGGGAAGCAAAGCAGGGGTGAAGAGGGGCGGCCTGGACTGGGGTGATCGCTTTCTTTTCGCACCTCGTCCACGAGATCAGACGAACAACCATGATTTTCGCTCCCGCTCGGCCGCCGTTTTTGCCTGCTGGATTGGCTAATCAGGCCCCACGAGAACGAGCGGTGATGCGCACATGCTCAGACGCGGCCGTTGTCCAAGCTGCCAGCCAGCGTCACATCAGGCGCTCTTCCCGGTTGGCAAATGCGAGGACCCGACGATGCCATGCGATCAAATCGTACCAGACTGCGCAGCTCCATGATGGTACGGCGGCCCATGCCGAATAGAGCTTGGTCGCCGGGCTGGCCATGGTGCACTGGAGGCTGGGCGGACGGGGGTCGGCGACGCTGGCGGCATGAAGCAGATGAGAACGGCGAGGAGAAGGAAGAAAACTGGTGGAGAGAGGTGGCGTCTGTGACAGTGACAGCCTGACGACGTTGGGGCTAACGTCTTGGACACAACGATCTCTGGAGGTCGATGTCAGGGGGCTGTCCTTGGGTCGGGCACTCTATTCCAGGCGGACTGGCTGTCATACGTATCAACTGTTGGACTGCCGTGTTGACTTAATCTACCGTAAAGCCAACGGCTGCGGGGTTTTCGCAGGCTTCCCGTCTGTTGAAGCTTCCGAGGTGTTGTCCAGCCATCATAGCATGCTCTCTACACCCATGAGTATAGTGGCGGTGCTATGAAAGAAGCTTACTTGGATAGTAGGCCATGTGGTCGTAAAGCCCCTAGGGAAAATCCCAGAAAATCTCAGAAAATCCCAGCAGTCCCATCGACCACGCCTGTATCAGAGGCCCACTATCCAAGGGGGTAGACGCTCGAAGCGGGCTGACGAGAATAATGACCAATGAGGCATCACCTTCAATCGATATACCCAATCCTATTCGCTCCAATAGTCCCAAGCTCGAGCCGCTGCTCTCCTGAAACAGGGGACGGGGGAGGGCGTCTTTGGCTAACCCCCTCCCCGTACTGACTCAATTTACCTGCAACTCGCGGCGGCCTCGTCTATCCTTAGTGCCCAGAGCCCGATGCAGCGCTCCACCTCAATTTCGCACTAAATAATGACGTCGATCGGGTTGCCCTACCGAGATTGTAGCCCAGGCGCTAGCCGCCGCTGTCAAACACTGCAATCCTTTCTTTGCCTTCTGTCTGACCCCTTCTGCAGTGTGTGCTGTCTCACAAGATGGTCATCATCAGGTCTTCTCCTGACACTGTTGGCTCCGCCGGCATGTCACCTCAGGGTAACTTGCGATAATCGAGCCGACAACGCCGTACTGTTGTTGCCCGTGGGGTCCGGCCCTCGACTTCCCTGCCAGCCTCCATCTTTATTGCGCGTCTACTGCACCCCGGGACCTCGCTCTCGGTCCTCTTGCCTGCCTCTTGTATATTGCCCTCCACCAGAAAAGCCTCTCGGCAGACGGTTCTTTACCCGCCTCCGAGATGTCGGCTTCTTGGGCGTTCTTGGTCGTGACGGCAGCAACAGCGGTACGGCTCCTGTGACTATGATATCCCCCACGTCGCACCCCCCTTTGTGTCCTTGGTTCTTTTTCTTCTGCCGGCTTCAATGACAGCTGAGCCTCGCAAGTGCCGGCATGCTTCCTTTGTGGACACGGACGAAGTGACCAAGCTACGGATCTGTAGGTGTGAAGCTGAGGTTATGCGAAAAGGCTCCACCAGTTGCCATTTGGTACCGAGCTGTAGCACGCATCGAGCATCTCCCGCTGTCCGTGGACTGATGCTGCGTTGATCTGGAGAGACGCCCGACAGCACTGTCGTGGCAGATACATCGGGACTCATGCGATCATAAGATGTGTGGTATAGGTGTTGGCTGATCCGATGTCACTCTACTCCACACAGCCAGTCGATCATGGAGTGGCCGCTTGATCAGATGGATGTCACCACAGCCATTCATGCGACGAAAATTGCGCATTGATATTGTGCCGCACAAGATCGGGACACTCTCGTCAAATATTCGATAGTGAGGAGGATGTGGCGTTTCCAGGGTTCCTGGCAATTTTGACCGACTAGTCAAATCCGCACACCGCTGTCTCAGACGGAGGGATGATGAAGATGGGCATTTCAACTCAACGCCTGTTCCCAAAACGCTTGTCTCCACGCCGTCAGCTAGAGATGAGACCAGCAGATCGATGGATGAGTAATCATGCATGTCGATGTTTGTCTCTGGAAGCTCCATCTCGACAAAATGTGACCGACTCTCGTTTGAAGGAACTGAAACATTATGGGGAAGGCTTTACGGTCCTCTTCTGAGCTTGGTTGTCTCTAATGTTCCTACCAGGACGAGAGATCCACCAATGCGGTATAGTGGTGACAGCATTCTGGGTTCTGACACAGTGAGAACTCATCTGAATATTGTGATCGCACGAAGATGAATGGCCTAGAGGGAGAGACGGCCCTTTTTCTCCATTCCAAGCTGAGGAGTTTGCAACCTTGATGAACATCTAGCTTCGAAGGTTGAGATTTAATAACACAGATGAAAGATATCTCATGACATCTTCCTCCTTCCAGTTGCCGGTCCAGGCACTTCAAGATTCCCGGAGTGTCAGGACCATTTGAGGTTGGAGAGAGGGAAAAAATCGGATCCCAGAATCCTAATAAGTAGATTGTCACTGCTGCATCATGATAGCGCCTCGGACTAGTGAGGAAGAAAGTTGTCTTAGCCCTGGCGACGCATAAAGTAGGTGTTCATAAACGACTTAACCTAAGTGGACAGGCGGGATGTCTTAAATATGCCTTTCCAGTACCGAGTATACAATAGATACAAAATGTGCTGCTTTGGGACCGCGTTCATCTACATGGGGCTGACTTTGAGGACTTTGGTGCTGAAATCCGTAACATACCTTGTCAGCTGTATACGGATGATGCTGCGCTCGGAGTGTCCTGCCACGCATTTAAAGGATGCTGCTGAAATTGTTCAGAAGCTTATATTTTGGCTGTACCTCTTCGACTTGGGATATTGCCTGACCTCTCCGTGTGCGTGATGGTTCATAGATAATTCGTTGTTACAAAGGTGGCGAGCCCTTTCAAGCAATTTTGGCACGACCAAGGCTTACCCAGGGGGAATAACTATGGGACTGTATCTGGAGATGCCTCACTGCAGCTTATTGAAGCAAAGGACCTTCGTTGCATATGCGTCGCGATGCAGCATATGGATGCCTGGGCCCGACATACATGCCAATAGAGAGCAGATATTGGCTTTGTCAACCTCACCAGCACCTTTCGAGTTCTTTTGAGTCCTCGCAATCTTCATTTCGCCTAAGCGCTAGTACTTTCATTACTCCCAGTGTTTCTTTGGACGAGTCGAATCAAAGAGCTCCATATAAAGCGGTTCATCAGCTTGGTTGTCGAACTCGCCACGCCACGTTTCTATACTCTGGCAACTGAGCAGGGTTTGTTCAGGCAAACCGACCAAGTCACCAGGAACGGTCGTTGTCGTACCTAAGCGACAAAGACTAAAATCTCACGAGACCGGGATTGAGTTCGAGACAAAGCCAATGTAGCCAGTTTTTAAGGGAGATCTATCTGCAGATTGCCTAGGTAGTGGCAGCTTTGGAGCAGTACCAGGCGACTTTGTGAGCGGATCTTCGAGTTGACAGGATAAACAACGCCATGACTGTCGAAAATCCATCCTTGGTAGGCAGGCTCGCCGGTACGCAGACAAGTTGAATGGGACAAGACGCACGGCAAGAGCATAACGTGATGCCCAAGGGCGGGAGCAAGGCGCGGTGCCGCGCTACAGCACTACCAGCAATCTCAGAGCTGCATCTCCATTGCGTAGGCCTCAATATACCTGATGCGCTCAAGTCTTCAGTGACGGGCTGCGAAGTTGTAAAAGACCATGTAAGCCAGACAGATAGGCCCTTGACACCATTCAACACGATGGAATACCGCGAGCATGCTTTGAAAAAGTCTCGTGAATATACTGGAGGGCTGCACGCGTGCCCACTTTGTTTCGGCATTTCCATGCGTTCAACATTTGAAGCTCGCCTGCGAGCAAATCCAAACGTGGGCAGAGACCTTGTGCCGAAACCCGAAAGACTTACCCGCAGTGCAAAGCGGAAGACGTCTAGTGCAGCTACCACGTCACCTACAACAAATGAGGGGCGGTCGCCTCGCGTTGCATCGTCCCATGGCATTCTCGTTGGCGCAGACGGGACATCGAGACATGATCCTGAAGAACCAAGAAAGACAACAACGTGTGAGGGCGGAGTCAACCCGTCAAGCGTCGTCAAGCGTCCAGGCGAGCACACCAAACGCCTCATTAGCGCATCATGCGCTTTTGCCCAATCTCCCAGAGACACTCCCATCCGCTGACTCGCACGCAAATTCGGGGCGCACCACCAACAAACGACCAAGACCCGTCCAGGGCCCGTGACCCGGCCCTGCGAATCATCCAACCACACCGCGTGAGCCCGGCAGTGGGAGGGAACCCTCGACCGACTTTTTTTTCATTCCCTCCCTTCACTGCACCACGGGCTGCCAATCAGGCCGTCGAGGAGGAGGAGGGGTCCAGGGTAGGCCCCGGCAGACGTCCCAATGCGCATGTAGCGGCGATCATCCAGCGACCTCACCTGGGTCTAGTCTCAGTGATTCGCGCCTGAAGCGTAATGACACACCAAGAGGGTGACCCCCTTTCGGACGGGGAGACCAAGGAGAATAATTGTTTAAAGATGGGCCAAGTCCTCGTCAACATGTTCGCGATGTCGTCGTGCATGTCAAGGCTGTGCGAGGTGCATGCTGTTTCGCAGAATTCGACGTCAACATGGATCGGCAGCGCGATTCCACCGTCTCGGGCTACACAAACGGCACGGCGTCGACGGATTCGGAAGCGGGCCGGCCTTCCAACGAGAGCACCGGCAATGCCCGAGGCGGCAAGGAGGCCACGGACAAGCTGTCGGCTCACCAGTTCATCTACCTCTTCCTCCTCGACGGGCTCGGCGCCCTCGTCCTTTCTGGTGGCATCAACTTTGCCATCGCCTACGGTGCGTCCCACACGGCTTGCGGTTTCTGGCGATGGCAGGGGAAGAAAAGGCTAGAAGGAAAATGACAAAAGAAAATTGACATTTTCCAGCAATGTACACGACGCAGAATCTCACCAAGAACCCAATCCGTCTCTTCCAGCTGCGAAACACCCTCGCCGGCGACGCGGCCCTGTCGATTGTCCTCCAGTGCGTCATCACGTGGCTCCTCGAAGCACTTCTCGTGAACCGCGACTTGCGCAAGGGCGGGATCCGGCCGATCGGCTTCGTCGCCGAGCCGACGAGCGCATCTCTCCGCTGGCTCCTGATGCTTGACAGCGAGAAGCCGAGCTCGGGCGGCGAGAAGCCGTCGAAGCGCGCGAGCGTCAAGCGAGGCGCGGCGTCGCTGCTGCAGCAGGCGCCGCGGGTGTTCGTCATCATCCTGGCCAGTTTCGCGCTCTGCTGGCCGGCGTCTGTTGGCATCTTGCTCGCCGTGGGCGAGAAAAGGGGCGGCGACTGGTTCTTCGAGGCGACGTGGACGCCGCAGATCTTCAAAGGGGTGCTGGGTGGCGTCTTGGCGCTGCTGACGACGCCGTTGATGGCGGGCTATTGGCTCGTCAGGGAAGGCTGGAGGTTGAAGCGGGGAGGCGCACTGCTGACATGATGCGGCCGACCATGAACCACGACGAATGACCATGATGATCAACAGCATGCACAAACGAGAACGATAGATAGACACCACCCGCAAGGGTTGTACTTAATTTATGCCGTACTTTGATCTGGGACGCCGGTGTGCCGGCTCAAGCAGATGGCTAACGCTGCTGCTGCGAGGGTATAGGAAGCAACACCGCACTGCCAACTAAAACAGGACTATACAACGAAACGCGCGAAAGAGTGTATACAACAGTGCTCAGGCAAGCTCGGTGGTCTTGCCCTCGGTGGCCAGGTCACCACCCTTGCCGCCGTAGGCCTGCGGCAGCTTCTCGCCGAGACCGTCGACGCTGGCGTCGGCGAACTCGTTGGCGAGACCAGAACCGTAGGTCATGGGGTGGAACTTCTTGGCCGTCTTGGTGGCGACGAAGAGCTTCATAAAGGCGTACATGAAGCCCATGATGGCAGGCACGTTGACGAAGAACTTCTCCTTGAGCAGCTCGGGGTAGTTCTGGGCAAGCACGGCGATGGTCTTGGTGCTCGCCGCCTTGACCTCGGCGGACTGGCGGAGGAAGGAGATGGACTGGTAGTCGTGGACCTGGTAGATCTTGTAGGGATCCTCGGTCGCGGTGATGGGTTTGGTGGCGGCACCAATGTTGAGCGTCTGGATGCCGAGCTCCTGCAGGGCGACGCGCCACTCGATGAACCTGCGCCGTGTGTCAGTTTCGTCTGTCTGTACCTGACAGGAAAGAGGCCTACGAGGGGGACGACGTACTCATCGAGGTTGCCAAACGTCTCGGACATGCGCTTGGCAGCAGCACCGTAAATGTTCCACGTGAACACCTCACGCTTCTGCTGGTCGGCGGCATCATCACCGTACGAGGTGACGTAGCCGAGACCAGCAAACTTGTCCTTGGAGAAGGCCTTGGTGACGAGCTCGAGGGGCTTCGCCTGTGCTCGCCATGTCAAGGTCTTGGTGAGCTGGTCAACGGCCTTGGGGACGTCGCCGTCATTGGCGTTCAGGTACTTCTGGAAGACGATCTGCGAGGGGACGTGGCTCTCGGGATCGGCAAGGGTGACACCCCAGATCTCGGGGTGCGAGTGGGCTTTGGCAGCCGCCCACAGCTGCTGGATAGGAGAGGCTTCAGGGGCAGCAGCTTCAGCAGGCGTCGGCTCGGCTGCCTCGTCCTTCTTGGCCTCGGGCGCAGGAGCAGACGCTGACGTGGACTCCTCGACCTTGGGAGCCGCAGCAGCAGCAGCAGCAGGAGGAGCAGCAGCAGCCTCGGGCGCAGGCGTCGGCTCAGCGGCAGGGGCAGAAGTCTCGGTGGAGACGGGGACGGGCTTCTCGTCGGCCGCAGGAACTGGAGCTGGCGCAGCTGGCGCCTCGGCAGTCGTGGATGGGGCCGTTTCGGCAGCAGGCTGCGTCTCCGCAGCGAGAGGAGCTTGGGGCTTGTTGTCGGCCATGTTGATGATGGTGCTCTCTGTTGATGGATGAATTGATGAGAAAAGACGAAAAAAAAGAGCAAATGGTACGATGGGATGACAGACCACCTGTTCTCAATCCAGTGAGTTTGAGCTTCCAAAGGCTCGAGACATCAGGGTCCGTGTGCGGGGCTGCTATTGGCCGGGTACCTCGCCCGCGGAAGGGCCCGCCGGTAGTTGTCACATCACGTGGCTTAGCTCCGTACCTATCTACCTGCCTTACCTAAGTAGGCACCTATCTAAGGGACGTGCGAGCGATTGTTGGGCACCTTCTGTTGGCAGCATCCTCCTGTCGATGCTTAGGAAGCAAGCTCGCGATGTCGGCAACAAGGCAGCAGCCAGACCCATCTTGTTGGCTTTGGCCTAATCATGGCGCACGGCAACACGGTCTACGGACGTGCCAATCCTCGCGCGGCATGTCGAACATTGGCACGGACAGCGGCCCAACGAACACCAGCAAGTAGCAGCATGACAAGTGGGATGGCCAGCGTCTGCAAAGGGGGGAGGGGGAGGGGGAGGGGGAGGGGCAATCGAGCGATGATGGCAGACGGCAACGATGCCTTCTCGCCCAAGACGCGACTCGGATCTCGCGCGCCTCGCGTCACCTCCATCACATCACCCTCACGGGGCCCAGGACATCAAACGGTTGGATGATGCGCCAAGTGACCTGACGCGACCCGCAAAAGGGAGTGGACGACGTTGTACCACCTGTCACCACTCGTTCCCGTTGCCTCCCTGCTCCTTGCCCGCCACCAGTTGCTGGAAGCCCAGACCCAGCGGCCCGGCCGTCTCAACCCGCCATGCTGTGCCCTTTGCCTCGTGACCGATCTTGTTCCCGCGGGGCGGCGCGAGGACTGAGGCGGTACGACCTCATCGTGCGTGCTGCATGCAGCAGCCATGGAGGGCAGGTCAGAAGAGAGGAAGCGAGAAGGAAACGTGAGGGGCGGGCGAGACAGCATGGCGGGAATCAAGGCCCCAGCGAGCATGCCCGCGCGCGCGCCAGTGGACAGCAACGGTCAGGCACCTTCGGGCGCCGTTGCAGCGTGCGTCTCTTGGGTGTGTTTGGCAACTTGGGGCGTGGTGAGCGCGAGGAGGCGGCCGACGGCCAATCATGGGACCAGCCCTGAATGGTAAAGGGGGGGTGAGAGGCCTTTTCGAGCCCAGCAAAAAGGGGGTCAAACTGAGTTTGCGTCTGCCGTCAGCGGCATTGTGTGGACGCGATATGACGGAAGCAGAGTGAAGCTGCGAGACACGACGAGGGTTGAAGCCCAGATCAAGGCCCGATCTGCTATTCGGAGCATGGTGACGGGAGCAGAGACTCCAAGGTACCTACCTAGGTAAGGAAGGTAGTAGGTAGAGAAAACGAGAAGGGAGGGTTGGCGGCGCCTCTAAAACCCAGCAGAGCTCCTCTTCCCCCCCATGCCCGTCCATTCGTTCAGCTCAAGTCTTCAGTTCCTCCAACCCAAACCTCCGCCGCCTCTTTGTCGTCCATCTGGCTGCCTCTTTCTCTGCCTCCTCCCGTCTCCTCTCCTTTTCGCATGAACTGTCATGAGCACGGAAAAGCTGTCGTCTTAGCCCCCCGCCATTCGCAATCCACTGTGGCTCCCCTCTCGAGGCACCAGTGATCGGGAAAAGCGCAGAGGGCTTAGCGGATCTCTGTCATTGGCGTTAGTGGTCGCTCAGTGGGGACTAGTGCCACTTTTTCAGCGCCAGACGTCCTCTCGACTGCTCTCTCAAGGCGCCCGGCGACAGACCGGACAGCGTCCCCAGGCCTCCAGTGCCCTCCTGCCACCCGGCTTGGCCCCTTTCGGCCCCCCTCCTGCCCTGTCGAGCTGGGTCCTACTGCCTCCACCCGGGCCCAGCCTCCCGGCCCTCCTGGTCTGTTGTCCTACGCTACCTTACCTTAGGTAGGTAGGTACCGGGTACCTGCCCGCCTGCCTTCGACACCAGGCACTATAGGTACCTGCCCACCTGCCTCGACACCAGGCACTATAGGTACCTGCCCTACTGCCTTGACACCAGACACTATAGGTACCCTCTGACCGCCCGACCTTTGTCTGCTCGGCGGGGTCTGAAGTGGGCTCCATCATCCAGCCTCCGCCCTCACTGACCGACTCTTCTCCCCCCCCCCTTCTTCAACCGCATTTGTCCGCGCGACCCCAAACCAAAGCTCGTCCGTGGACGGATCGACAGCTCCCTCTCCCGGCGAGAGGTCGAGATCAATACTTCAGCTTTGTCGCTCGTCGTTGCCGACGCCAGAATCAGACTCAGACACAGCCAGACCACGACAACCGAAACGGTCGCCCGCCATCATGGCCATCACCGAGACGGTCACCATCATCAACAACTCTGGCAAGATCATCAGCACCGTACGAACACCCC
>NW_021167380.1:0-62210 GCF_003724135.2 Verticillium nonalfalfae | reverse complement strand
CCCCCCTCCCTCCAGGGCAATCCGTCAGTGAGGGGTGACCACCGATAAGCAGAGCCAGCACCAAAACCCCGTCAAGGACAGATAAAATCCTTCCCACCCGCGACTTTTTCCCTCGCTCCCACCTTGACCCCTTCACCCCTCCGAATCCTCCATTCTTTTCCTCCTCCTGGTTGTCGTCTTCCTCCGGACGCAATTTCAAAAAGACAAAACTAAAAGAGCCGCAATAGAGCAGATACGACCTCCATCGTCTTCTGCGGGCCCCTCTTCCACACGACTCCTCCACCCCTCCCTCTTCCAAAAGTCTTCTTTTGCGTACGCAGCATAGACTTTCGGTTTTTCTTCTTCTTTTCGACGACTTAGATCTCGATAGACGTTGCATCTCATCTCCAGAGACGCAGCACAACAAAAAGTCAACGGTTTCACTATCCGAAGACTTTTTCTGTCCCTCCCACACCACCACCACCTTCTCTCCCGAAGCCTCGCGTAATATTTACCGACAACATGGCCGAGAACGCTCAGTCCGTCAAGGTTCTTGACGAGCTCATGAAGAAGCTCACCATCTCCAAGGAGGCTGCCGAGGTCAAGGATGCCTCTGCCGCTCTCGCTTCCTTCATCAACGGCCGCATCGAGGACCAGGCTGTCCCCACCAAGTGAGTGTTTTCTGACCCCCTCAATTTTTACAGTGGCGAGCCCACATTTTCTCCCGTGTGGTTTTCCCCAAACGGCTTTTCACCTCACCCGCCAGTCGCGATGACAGATGACATGTTGGCTAACCTCGTCCCCTCTGCAGGACCGTTGATGCTCTGAAGAAGGAGTTCGCCAACAAGAAGGATGCCGCCGCTCGCGAGCGGGCCGCTGTCGCCGTTGGCGCCATCGCCTCCCACTCCGAGATCTCCTCTCACGTGGAGCCCTTCCTCGTCGACCTCCTCCCCACCGTCCTCGCCGCCGTTGGTGACAAGGCCGCGCCCGTCAAGACTGCCGCCACCGCTGCCGCCATCGCCATCGGCCAGGCCATCAGCCCCAACGCCGTCAAGGCTATCCTTCCTCCCCTGAAGGTCTCCATCATCGAGGCCCAGAAGTGGCCCGAGAAGATGGCTGCCCTCGACATCATCGACATCCTCGTCAAGACCGCCCCCGCTCAGCTCGCTCACCGCGTGCCTGAGCTGATCCCCGTCATCTCCGAGTCCATGTGGGACACCAAGAAGGAGGTCAAGGAGCGTGCCTACAAGACCATGGAGCAGCTCTGCCAGCTCATCGTCAACAGGGATATCGAGCGCTTCATCCCCGAGCTCATCAAGTGTATCGCCAAGCCCGAGAACGTCCCCGAGACCGTCCACCTGCTCGGTGCCACCACCTTCGTCACCGAGGTCCAGGAGCCCACTCTTGCCCTCATGGTCCCCCTGCTGGATCGTGGTCTCGCCGAGCGTGAGACTGCCATCAAGCGTAAGGCCGCCGTCATTGTCGACAACATGTGCAAGCTCGTCGACGACCCCAACATTGTCGCGCCTTTCCTGCCCAAGATGATGCCCGGTCTCCAGAAGAACTTCGACAACCTCGCTGATCCCGAGGCTCGTGAGAAGACCAGGCAGGCTCTTGACACTCTCAACCGTGTTGGCAACATCCAGAACGGTGTCATCCCTGAAGTCAAGCTCGACGGCGATATCGCCACCGTCCTTGCCAAGCTCAAGGAGGTTCTCGGCACCAAGTACGGCAAGGCCGCTCAGGTCGAGCCCGTCCTCACCTACATCTCCGCCATTGCTGGCCAGCTCATTGACGAGAAGGAGATCGAGGCCATTACCTGGGTCGAGGCCCTCAAGCCTTACGTCGCTGTCATCACCGGCGACAAGGACTCCGAGACTGTCGTCGACACCCTCCGCAAGCGCGCCTCCCCCGGTGCCGCCGAGGCCGCCGAGGGCGATGCCGACGATGAGGAGGGTGAGGACCTTTGCAACTGCACCTTCTCCCTCGCCTACGGTGCCAAGATTCTGCTCAACCAGACCCACCTTCGCCTGAAGCGTGGTCAGCGTTACGGTCTCTGCGGTCCCAACGGTTCCGGCAAGTCCACTCTCATGCGCGCCATCGACAACGAGCAGGTCGAGGGCTTCCCCAAGCAGAGCGAGGTCAAGACCGTCTTCGTCGAGCACGACCTTGACTCCGCCGATACCGAGATGACCACCATCGACTGGACCATCAAGAAGCTGCGTGAGGCTGACGTCCAGACCCCTGTCGAGGACGTCAAGGCCAAGCTCAACGAGTTCGGCTTCACCGAGACCATGGTGTCTGGCGAGATCACCGCTCTGTCCGGTGGTTGGAAGATGAAGCTCGCTCTGTGCCGTGCCGTCTTCGAGGCCCCCGATATTCTGCTTCTCGACGAGCCTACCAACCATCTCGACGTGAAGAACGTCAAGTGGCTCGAGGACTACCTGCAGAACTCCCCCTGCACGTCCATCATCGTCTCCCACGACTCTGGCTTCCTCGACAACGTCTGCCAGCACATCATCCACTACGAGCGCTTCAAGCTCAAGCGCTACCGTGGTAACCTGAAGGAGTTCGTCAAGAAGTGCCCCTCGGCCAAGTCTTACTACGAGCTCGGCGCCTCCGAGATGGAGTTCCAGTTCCCCGAGCCTGGTTTCCTTGAGGGTGTCAAGACCAAGGCCAAGGCCATTCTCCGTGCCACCAACATGACCTTCCAGTACCCCGGCACCACCAAGCCCCAGATTGAGGAGATCTCGTTCCAGTGCTCGCTCGGCTCCCGTATTGCCGTCATTGGCCCCAACGGTGCCGGCAAGTCTACCCTCATCAACGTCCTCACTGGTGAGCTCATCCCCACGTCGGGTGAGATCTACCAGCACGAGAACATCCGTATCGCCTACATCAAGCAGCACGCTTTCGCTCACATCGATAACCACCTCGACTCCACCCCCTCCGAGTACATCCAGTGGCGTTTCCAGACGGGTGAGGATCGCGAGACTATGGACCGTGCCAACAAGATCATTACCGATGCCGACGAGAAGGCCATGGACAAGATCTTCCGCATCCAGGACTCTCAGCGTCGCGTCATTGGCATCAACTCTCGTCGCAAGTTCAAGAACTCGTACGAGTACGAGTGCTCCTTCGCTCTGGGTGAGAACGTTGGCATGAAGAACGAGCGCTGGACTCCCATGATGTCCGCCGACAACGTCTGGCTGCCCCGTAACGAGCTTCTGGCTTCTCACCAGAAGATGGTCGCCGATGTCGATATGAAGGAGGCCCTCGCCTCTGGTCAGTTCCGTCCCCTTGTCCGCAAGGAGATCGAGAGCCACTGCGCCAACTTTGGCCTCGACGCCGAGCTTGTCTCCCACTCCCGCATGCGCGGTCTGTCCGGTGGCCAGCGTGTCAAGGTCGTCCTCGCCGCGTGCTCGTGGCAGCGCCCCCATCTTATCGTCCTTGACGAGCCCACCAACTACCTTGACCGTGACTCCCTGGGTGCCCTGTCCAAGGCCCTGAAGGCCTTCGGTGGTGGTGTAATCATCATCACTCACAGCGCTGAGTTCACCAAGGACTTGACTGAGGAGGTCTGGGCCGTCCTTGACGGTAAGATGACCCCCTCCGGCCACAACTGGGTCCAGGGCCAGGGTGCTGGTCCACGTCTCAAGGCCGATGAGGGCGAGGAGGAGGAGAAGTTCGATGCCATGGGCAACAAGATTGTCTCCACCAAGAAGAAGGCCAAGCTTACTTCTTCCGAGCTCCGCAAGAAGAAGAAGGGTATGTTTCATCTCTGCCGCACCCCACCATGATGACGATTCACTAACTCTGCCTTTTCCAGACCGTATGGCCCGTCGCAAGCGTGGTGAGGAGGTCTTCTCCGATGAGGATGAATAAATCATTTCGCCCCCTACGAGCGAAATCCTGTTCCTCAATACCCACCACCTCGGCATACCGCCCTTTTCCTTTGTTACGAGCCTTCGCCACGAAAAAAAAAGTCGTTCCCGGGTTGTTTGGTTGCATGGTCGCGGGCTTCTGGTTTTGACGTATAATTCCCTTTTCTTGATGATGCATCCCCATGAGATTCCCCCAGACGAAACACACGCCGGAAGATGTGGAACGTTACCCGCCTCGTCGTGGGGTTGGAGGACCCCAGGGCCGAGGACGAGATGTTCCTGCGGCAGGGAATGACGTGGATGACAGTGGAGAGTAGATAGACGGCAACTGAGAGCCATCAACTTCACCTTGTACAAGTAACGTGATTGTGATGTCTGTTCGAGGTCTGTCTGCTATGGGGTGTGGAGTGTCACGTGAGACTTGTATTTCTGTCCCCCAGATTCGCTCTATACAAAACACACTGGGCAGGCAGATAGATGTACGAGGCCTGTTGACTTCAACAAGATCGAATACAACTTCGTATCGACTGGTGCGGATGGGGGCACTGGGCTCCCCAGAAGCTGGTCTTTGTTCGCTGGGCCACGCGCCGCTGCAGCACACAATCGAGACTCCATTGAACACCGGAATGCAGCCTGGCCCCCCACTGCCCCCCGTTTGGCAGGCCAAAGACTGCGACAAAGAAGAGGTCCGATGCCTCGCTGCTTCTGGTGACAGGATATCAAGGCCGCCTTCTTTGTCCCCGGTGACAGCGAGCGCGCGGTGCATTCGACGCCGCGAGGCTACCTACCCCGGACGAGGACAGAGCAAATGCTCCACTGATGTGAGCAGCGCACGCGTGCGATGGCTTCATCCCTGCGGGTGGGCCTCTACGTAGCCTTCATATGGCGCGCTCTGAGCAGAGTCTTCACCTTGTCAGCTCGCCATGTTTGTTTCCGCCTCACGTTTAGGTTTCTGTGCCGCCGATACTCGCAAATATTTCGATACTCATGAATATGCCTCTGCTGCTCCACCGGGGTTCGCGCCAGTACCATCAGACGCGTGGCCGGGCTTGTTGTAACACATGTGAGACGGGGATGAGTAGACACGCCTAGCCAATTGTGGGCTTATCCATGGATAGGCTTTTGGACAGATATGTTTCGGGGAAGTTTTGATCAGAGGTGCCTAGAGAGAGGCGGGACCGGTTGGGATAATGACAAACGCGTACATGCCCGCTATGACCTTGAGTGATGGTTATTCCATTTAAGTATCAGGGAGCTTGGAGCTTACTGCTAATAAATACGCCTCCAACTCGTAGGATGTCTCAACCCCGCTAAGCACCATAACGATGGTCTGAGTACTCGATCGCATGCTGCCCATCCTTCATTGTCCTTCACCGCTTGAAGAAACTTGAATGTTTGGTACCCAGTCATAGTCAACAGTGGATCTTTGCATAGACATGGAGGCAACACTATGACCGAGGTACCAAAACAAGATAATCTACATGGGAGATGATAGGAGACCATCAGATTGGCGACGGGGCTGAATGGTGGGCTCTTTAGAAGCCTGGTGATGGATGTAGTGTTCTCAGCATAACAGATATCGTGCTGAAGCTGTAAATGTTCAGCAAGGTCCTACAGGTCGTATGTGCTGCAGCACTCCCCTGAGAACCAGTCCCCTAGGATCTTGGACCAGGGCCGTGATACCTTCATGCTCTCATATTTTCGCGTCATCATCCTCTCCTTTCTGTCTCGTTAAGAGATGAACATTAAGTGCACTCATCTTAAACCAGGTTCGGTCAAGTAATTGACCATTTCACTAGTGATTTGAATCATCACTGTTCTAACATGCAGGCGGATGCACGGCCAGCATACTAATAATATCGGGTGCGTTTCCTGGGTCGGCAAGGAGCCGCACACCTTATGGTCGAATTTCCGCCAACGTGGACTCCATCTCTTAGACCTTTCAGTGACGCCTATATGACAGCCGAAGTTCCTGCACTGGGTATCAGTGAGTCAGGCTGCGACCATCATACAGGGAAAGTGTATGCGTTGGCACAGGAGTTCTGCTGCACAAACTCTTGTGACTTGCTAAAGATATGTCATCTGGCTCCAAGCGAAATATACTCAGTATGCTAGCGAATCTGTCTCAAAGTCGCGTCTCCCTACTTTGAATGTTTGATTCTGATTGACCCAACTTGAACGCCGCAACCCCCGATAGATGTGCTAAGCTCTCATTAACCTGCTTCCTAGCCGCGTTGATCATCGCATTATGCCGTTCACCTCTAAGCAATAAGCCAAGAGATCTGTCAGAGCGTTGTTTAGAGCAGAGTGAAGGGGTCTTCCACAGGGTCCGCAGATAGTTAGAATATAGGTATGGGATAGGAATACATCTGAATTCTGGCCCTCCGCAGCTTGGGGGGCCCTCCGCAGCCTATATATACGTTCTCTCCGGGCCCTTAGCCCCTAGCCAGCCCCTTAGCTTGGCAGGCCCTTGGTGGCTCCGCAGGGGTCCTGACAAGATCCGTCAAGCTGCAGACCCAACATGTATTATCACGCAACGTCAAAACATAATGCCAAACAAAGCCTTGATATTGACGCCCGCGCCACACTCTTCCTCATCCGTCTGCATCCTTCGCCCATACAGTTCTGTTCTGCCTTACCCGTGTTCGTCAATGCCAGACGTCAGGCGATGCATTCTAAGCTATGATTTGATTCTTTGTTCAAGAGCCTGAGTACTCTCGAGGCCAATGCTTTGAGCAACGAGGTGGCAGCTTTGCCTTGTGTCTATTCTCGTCTTTGTTGCTATCCCTCGACCTGAAATATAGGTGTCTCCTTTGTCCGACACGACCCGCGACCGCTCGAGGTCGGTTGCTATGGGAGAGCTCGCGAATTTCAACACAAGTTCCCTTATCAATCCCGCCATACTGAAAATCAATGAATGCACATGGTTGCTTTTGCCCTGTTCATGTTTTCTCGTTTCGTGTACGCGCTCTGTGTTTCTCGCAAAGCCATCGTGCACCTCCTAGATATCACCTTTTAGGTGTCTCTGCTCACTTTTCAATCGACCATGCAATGCCATACCATGGCATCGCCAACAGATCAAAGCCTGCCCGACGAAGCCACGATGGCCGATAATCTTGAGGTACTCGAAGCCTTGGTTTCTGACCTGCCTTCAGGGCGTTACCTAGAGTTCTTGGATGACGTGCAGAACCATGCTGGGAACACACTTATGGGCCTAAAAACTGCCAAAACACCTGCCACGAACGCCATCAGCCCCCCCTCTTCGAGTAGCTACGTCCCACCGGCAAAGACACAAACGTGGGCCACGCCTAGCGGCTGGACATCGAGGTACGGAGTATCAAGGAAGACCCCGTATGTAGGAGGCGGCCGGTCTTGGATAGATCCCGACTTCCCTCGACTGAACCATGACACGTTCGAGCCGGTCAACCCTCCAGACCCCGGCGACACGATCCCAGAGCCGCATCCCGAGGACCTTGATCGCTTGTTGCAGGCGGAAGAGATGCAACGCCTGGCGCTCGGCGGTATGCGCACATGGGAGGCCGCTCTCATGGTGCAGGAAGAGGAGAACATGCCGAAAGAGACCGAGCCCCTTGCATCCAGCGAGACGCTGGCGGACAGCGACATGATCGACGAGTCGAAGTGGTTTAGAGTCCTAGGAAAGGATCGATGGGTCTGCGACTTTGAAGAATTTGTCGACGGAGACGGAGAAAATAGGAAGTGGTCTGTCGATGATGCGATTCTCTGGGCAGAGCTTCGACAAGTCCTAGACATTGCAAACCGCATTCTCAAACAGGCTTCTTACACCAGGTGGTAAGTCGCTCCTCCTTAGGGGCTGGCATGGACACTGATCGATGATCCCATGTAGGATGTCTACGTTCCTCGATATGAGGACGATCCGCGCCACCAAAAACGTACAGTTGCCCAAAGGCGGCAAAAGTAAAGAAAGGGGCACGATATGGAGGGCCACAGAAAGAGCAATCGATGCCCGCTTTGACGTGAGCGATTGCATAGAAGCCATTGACCACTTCTGCGAGGATGTCAATTTTACCTTTAACTCTGTCAACCGCAATTCAGAGGCGCCCAACGGCTGTCCTTATGGAGTGACTGGTCCGCTCGAGATCGATGGCCGACAATCGACTCTGATACAGGTCGATACTATGGGTGCTCTGGCCCTGATCAAACCCGGGGTCAGCGAGACATCAAAACGCCAAGCCAGAGCGCTCCTAGCGATCACAGTATGTTCTGTTTCCCCCCAAGCTATATGTTGTGTTTGCTGATGGCTGTATGCAGATCACTCATGAGATACTGGTAAGTTTTCAGCGCAAAGCAAACTCCGTAGACAATCTTTCATCAAGATTTAAGCGGACATATGACTTACATGCATCTAGCACGGCGTCAGATTTGGCCAGACCAATTTCAATCAGTTGACGGAAATGCTTCCCGAACCTCACCCTGATCGCGAGACGGCAAGTCACCGGCAACAACAATTGTGCCTGCGCTTTGCTAATAGTTTGCAGTTCATGTTTAACGAGCTGCTGTCTGAAATGGGCGAATCATTCGAAAACGCCATCTTCGGCGGTGTCGCCAATCTAAGTGCACATCCTCTTGACATATACCGCTTCAGTGGCTCAACCAACGGCGCCGCACTTCTGGCATCGAATATAAAATGGCCTATCCTTAAGCCGAGCACATGGGCGTCGCACTCGATTCGCATCGATTTGGAGTATCCGTATACCTATGAGAGTTCGCCGGTGCCAGCTCTGTACACATGCGCCACGACGACGAAAGAATTCTGGGAGTCTACTGTTGCGAAGTATGGCAGCGACGCGCTCCGAATGCCCCGAGTATTTGATACCCGTGTTACGACCGGCTTCGATGTCTCGTGCGTGCCCGCAGCCTGGAACCATGACTTGAAGACCAATGCTTCACTCGAGCGGCCGCTGAAGCAAATGGCTCGTCGGATACAGTATCGAAGGAAGCAATACGAAGAGTGGCGCCCGTGGTATAAGGAGGCTTACGAAGAATGGCGAAACTCTCCCTACGGCAACGTGTGGAATAGGTTCGACCTAGAAAAGGTGCTCAACAAGCATCTCGTGGGTCGCACATTCGCAGACGAGCGGGACATTGCGGATATCATTTCGACTTGGTCGAACCCTCTCGTCTGGCCAAACGCCGGCCCAGAAGAGCTCCCATGGCTCTTGGATAGTCACGACATGATCGACAAGAGCAACTGGTTCTACCGTGCCATGTGCATGCTGATTACAGCGGTACTCCCCATCCGTTTCAAGCCGCTTCACGTGAACCCGCGAAAAGGCCACATGCCGGAGCTGGTGAAGAACCCCTGGACTGTTCGACCCTCGGTGCTGGAAGGCCAGCCGGAAGAGCAGCGCGCCTTTCTTAACAGCATTGCCGATTCGGCGTACCGCGAATCAGATCCGATTGAGAACACGGCAGACTTCGTGCTCAACTTTCCAGGTCACAAACTTGACGGGGAGCAAGGCAAGGAGCCCTACAGCATCAAGGACCCCCGATCGCCCCGAGCTCTCCGAAGACACTTTCTCCACGAAGCGGCTGGCTATTTCAAGATATACGAGAATCTCAGTGCGGCGCCGCTGGGCCTCAAAGAAGCCTTTGAGGCAGCCCTCAAGGACGTCGCGGCGCAGGTCGGCAACCTCGCTGACCCTGATGTCAACAGAGAGGGCACATGGCTCAATCTCAACTTTGCCATGCCTGGATACACTCGCGCGACGCAAAAGACTTGCCTGTACAACACCATCGAGCAGTACCGCCCCATCTGGGGTCGTGACGCGGATCCAGACCCGGTTGACACGAGCCTGCCCACCTGGGCGCAGATGGTCGACGTGATCGCGCCCCTTGAGGACAAGCACCGCGTTATGTATCAGTGGATGCCGGCGGACATTTTGGAGCAGAACAGTGGAAACGGTAGAGAAGTATGCATCATTGAACGCCGTACCGTCTATCTAGTCTGCTTTTGGGACGCCGTCAAGCCGCCAGAGAGAAGCCCGCTGCATGATGAGTATTATGGCTGGGTCAGATTAGGGCGACCAATTCCGCTGCAGCACGGCGATCTAATGCTGGACATGCATGTATCGAACAACAACGGGCAATTTGATCCGGAAGCGTTGATAGGGCGATTCATACCAGAGTATCGAGAGCACGAGGTGGCCATGCGTGATGGACAGGATGGCCAGCCGTTCTGGATTGTTCTTGAACGGAACATTTTTGACATTACAAGTAGGTTCACTTCGTACCATAGGCGATTGCAAGAAACTAACTGCTAGCAGACTGGACCTCTCCGATCATGACCGATGAAGGCCAAATACCACTGCATACACTGCTGCGAAGTGTGCCGGGCGGGAGCCCTGCACACAAAGTCATCATGAGCCAATACGATCTTTCGGAAGTGAGAAGCAGCCTCTGGGAAACCAGAGTCGGTACAGTCTGGGCGGGCGAGATGCCGAAGACGCGTACCTTTAACGTCTACACTAGGCGTGAGGTGGCAGCCCATCGATACCTCGACAAAGAATGCCCCCTTGGTGCCTACATCATCATTTGGAACAATGTCTATGACGTGACAGGTACGTTTGAGAGGAGCATCCAGATGACACCACAGCGCTCCGTTGTTTCAGGGAGTACTGACAAGGCGAACAGAATGGGCGCGTCTGCATCCGGCAGGCATCCAGCTGATTGCGCCGCACGTGGGAAAGGATGTATCGGACATCTTTAGAGAAAACCACAATTTTCTTGCCATATTGAGTGCCATCGAACATCTTCGCATCGGCCGCATCGTACCCGAGCACGACCCTGATACAAGGGTTCCGCCTCACACGTTTGCGCATCACGACACACTCATATCCTTCCAGCCAGATTGTACGTTGTGATCCATGAACATGGCCGGCTGTACAACTACTGACACTTTTGGCACAGGGATCCAAGATACAGCTCGTGGCGAAGTCTATCGAAGCCTTTGGAACGACCACAGCCCATGGACCATAGACGACGAAGGCATCTTCGCGGATCGACACCTCTACAGCCTCGAAAAGAGGAGAGTGATCGAGACAATGAGGGGGTCGATGGAGCTCATCACGCACAAGATCCGCAGGCCCCCGTTCGAGGACGTGGCGCAAATGTTGCCCGCCATTTTGGAAGACTTCAATGGCCAAAGGATCGACGAATGGACCCTCGCATTGGCCTTTGTTGCTGTCGATGAGTGGGTGTATGACGTGACAAGTAAGTAGCCTGTGTATGCTGCTCGGCTGGTCGTAGGTGACTGTACTGACTGGACAGACGTCATGAGATATGGTATTGAGGAAGAAAAGGCCAAGCTCAGCCCGTGGGTAGGTCGTGTCATTGACGACGAAGAAATCAGGAACTGGGTGATCGAAACCTTTGAGTTTGCCGTCGTTGCGCAGCTGGTCAACGAAATTACCGAGGACCCTGACCAGTGCGAGAACTGGGACCCGAGGATACCAGATCGTAAGTCCATCTTGCTTGAGGGACCGATTCAAGCACAACCAGCTAATCCTTCAGTAGACAACCCCGATCAGATTTATAAAAAACTCATCAACCTCGTCACTTCGTCAGAGGCAAAGCCAAAGAAGAGGAAGCGTGAAGAGGAAAACACAACGGAGACGACAGAAGATCTGATTGCGCCAATCAAGAGGCCCAAGCTAGATTCAGAGGGAAGCGATGCGTCGGACGATAGCTTTGCGAGATACTTTGAGCCGCCAGCAGATGATCCGGACTCTGATGTCCCCCTGTGGGGGCAAGCGATGATAGCCCGACCTTCCCTTACTCCGGGTGACGGGGGCGATGATAGCGAACCACCGAATGAGCGTCCAACGGAGCGCAATGATCCCTGGAACAGAGAAGCCAAGGCTCCAAATCGTTCGTCGTCTTCTTCGCCCGGACGTGCTAGTCGACGGACAGCTTCAGGCCGTGCAGGAGGCAGCGGGCCAAGGGGTTCGGGCAGCAGAAGCCCCCACGCGTCGTCACCAGGCCCCTCGAGGTCTCGCACACCAGACTTTGACCCCCTGGATATCATCGATCAGCGGGCCCTCCAAAACAGCCTGCGACACAGACTCAACACGCTGGCCGAGAGATCCAAGATCGCCAAGCCCGCTCAACGACGAGGCGCACGGCGCGCCCAAGCCGAAGCGTCTCGCAGCTCGCCCGGGTCGAGCCGGAGCAACACCACGACGCCCGAGAAAGGCCGCACGAGCCCCGAGAAGGCTCGACCAGACCCCGAAACGCCCACCCGCGGGCCCGCGAGACGCGCCCCGGCGCAGCAGCCGCCCGTGTACAGCGAGGAGCCCCGCGAGAAGCTGCCGGCGGCCGGCGAGGGCTGGCTCAGCGAGAGCGAGAAACGTCGGCGCGCCGTTGACGAGGTGCTCTACCGCGAGCAGGCGCCCGCGCCGCGTATCGTGGCCGGGACGGCGCGCCCCATGGGTGCCGCGGAGATAAGTATGATGCGGCGTGCCGTGATGCAGGTTGACACCGATCGCGAGCGCATGATGCAGTGGAAGGACACGCGGGAGACCAAGCAGATCCGACCTTCGCTCGACGCCCTGACCAAGCTGGCGGTCGACCGCGAGGAGGAGCGAAATATCGAAATGGAGGAGGGGAGGAGAGCGGAAGTATGGCTGGCGGAACAGGTGGAGAAGGCAAAGGCCAACTTGGCCCAGGGACCCGAGATACCGACGAACCCGCCCACGAGTGAACCCGCCGTCCCGGCGCCGTCTATGCCTCTTCCCATCGTGGGCGGCCCGAGGCCCTCCCCCTCGGATGCGCCCGCGCAGGAGAAGCTCGCGCTGCAGAGGCTTGCGCAGGGAAGTCTGGCGGCGGCGAAGCTCGAGCAGGAGACGGAAGAATACCAACGGCTCTGCGTGGTCCTCAACGGCAGCATCCCACAGCTGGGAGCCCCCTTCACCTTTGCCAGCAAGGAAGAGCGCGCCCGCGAGAAGGCCAACCTCACTGCCAGGCTCGAGGAAGAGACCGCAGTCAGGACACAGGGTCCCGCCAAGGGTCCAAAGACTACGCAACATGATCCGGCGCGGGCAGCGGCACGGCGGGCTCTCGAGAAGAGGGCCGCGGCTGAGATTTCCGACTTCGAGGCTAGAGGCCTCAGGGGACAGCTGCAGCCGCAGGAGATGATCCCCGTGCTCCGTGAGCGGTTCCGCCGAGAGATCCTCAGACGGACGCCACAGTACAATATAGGCCTTCGCGGTCACATGGAACGAGCATTGTCACGGGTGAATCTCGCCGACTATAGGCCGAGGGTTAGCACCTACGTGCACAATGAGGAGGAGGAAGACATTTACGGCCCGTCGTAGGATGTCGGTCTGTGACGTATCGATCGATGGAGTGAGGGCTGGCAACACAGAGTTTCATGACTGTAAGACGTCAAATCCTGGAGGACCGCCGGATCCCAAGAGGACGGAGATGAGCCCGCTGTGAGTGCGACTGGCAAGGGAGCCAGGAGTGTGAAAATATTGTTTATAACTGAGGGCAATTTTAGGGTTTTCTTTTTTTTTTAATGGCGTTACGAATGTAGTAGGTCAATTTATATCTTTAGCTTCGTACCTCTCTAGTTACGTTTATCAAAATGAATCAAAGTCGAAAATGGTCCACACCGATGTTTACAACCAACAAGCTTGCGTTCGCAAGGCTCATGAGAAACTGTGTGTAGGTGCGAACAATCATGGCCAAACACAAACATCACGTTGAAGAAACACCTTCAAAATCATGACGGCGAGCGAAAAACCTTTCGTGTCGGTGTTTTTCATCTAAAAACAAACATCACGTTGCAGAGACATCATCATAACCATGACCGCGAGAGCAGCCTCATCCAAATCTCTATCCAAGCAAACCAGTTTTTCAACTCCGTCTCGATGCTCCAGTCTCCATCTCTGCCCCATGCCGTCCCTGTTGCCGTCTACGCGTCTAGAGTCTATGCCAACCCCTCCGCCAGCCTCTCGAGCACCTTCCACCCCTCACTCCCCTCCCACGCCGTCTTGGCCTTGCCCATGACGCTCCGCACCGCGCTCCTCGCCTTGCCCCTCCACCGCTCGCCCACGCCCTCCGCCAAGGCGCCATAGTTCTCCAGCACGCCGACGAGCTCGTCCGTGCGCGCCACGACCTCGCCCCAGGCCTCCTCGTCCTCGAGCCAGCTCTTCGTCGTGCCTCCGTCGCTGGCGCCCAGCGCCGAGGCGCTCCCCATGGCCGTCCTCCAGCCCTTCTCCGCGGCGTCGACGGCGCCCTTGTAATCGCGCCGCCACGCCCGAACGCGCGCCACAATCTCCCACAGCTCCGACCGCGTCGTGATGAGCGGCACGACGGCGTCCTCGAGGAAGAAGGCGACGGCCCGCGCCAGGGTGCCGCGCGGGGGCTCGTAGACGCCGGCCGTGCCACTGCTGCCGCTGCCGTCGCTGTCCTGCTTGGGCTGCGCGATGAGCGCGTCCTGGACGAGGGCGCGCAGGACGGCCGCGTCGAGGGCCGTCTCGGAGGCGCGGATGCGCACGAGGGCGCGCAGCGCGTGCAGCACGTCGGTGTAGGCGGGCGGGTGCGAGCGCGTCGCGAGCGTGAGGACGTTGTCCCAGATGCGCCAGTTGTCCTGCGACAGGGTCGCGCCGCGCTTGTAGGCGGCGAGGGACTGCGCGAGGATGACCTCGGGGTCCTGTTGCGTCTTCTTGCTCTCCCTTGTCGCGGCCGTCGCGTCGCCTTCTTCGTCGTCGGCGAGGACGGGAGCGGGTGCGTCCTCGAGCTTGGCGTCCTTGAGCTCGGCGCGTAGGTCGTCGATCACCTGCAGGTACTGGGACCACAGCGCCGAGCCGAGGTTGCTCCAGGTGCGGGCGTCCTCGCCGCCGATGGGGTCGCCTGCCGCGGCAATGGCGCGGCGGTAGGCTTCGGCGGCGTCGCCGGGGCGGCCGAGGCGGAGGTCAATGTCGCCGAGGCGGGACCAGAGCTCGGGGCTCAGGCGGTTGCTGCCGACGGCCAGTGCGTAGGCTTCGCGGGCGGCGGGCAGGTCCTTCTTCGCGAGGTGGTACTCGCCGAGCGACTTTTGGGCGCGGGCGAAGCGGTGGTTGGAAATCTCCCAGGCGCGCAGATAGTGGCTCGGGTCCTGCTCGAGGTCGCCGAGGATGCAGAACAGGCGCGGCGCGTTGGGCACGGCAGGGCTGCGCTCGGGGCCGGAGAAGTGCGCCGGCGTCAGATGGACCACGTCATCAGGGAGATCTTCGGCGTCTGGGTCGACGGGCGACGTGGTGCCGGTCGCGTGGAAGAGGCGCCAGCGCATGATGCCCTTGGCCTTCTCCTCGCCGCCGCTGCCGCGTCCCGACTCGTCGTCAGCCGAGGCGGCGGCTGCCGTGGCGAGGCAGAGCGCAACCTCGGCCCAGAGGCGGAGACGCTTGAAGATCTCGAGGGCAGACACAAGGGAGCCGACGTGAGCCCACGAGTAGGCGAGCTCGGACTCGAGGTGCCAGCGTGGCGGAGACGCGAGCGCGTGGATGTACTGCAGGCGCACATGGGCGGGCGCCGAGTCGGTGGCTTCAGCGGCGCGGAAGAAGGTCGTCGGCTTGTCAGCATCGGGCTGCTCGGGTACTTGGTCAGGCGCCGTGACGGCGATCGCTGGCACGTCTGCGTCGTCCTTGTTCTCCTCCTTCTCCACGGCCTCGGCCTCGGCAGGCTGCTCCGTGTCAACGACGACCTGGTCGACAACAGCCTGCATCTGCAGCACGCCCCGCTCAATGGTGCGACTCCTGTGCATCTCAATCCTCGACCGCACGAGCAGCGCCTGCGTGTAAATCTGCCAGTTGGTCGACTTCTCCGAGACGACGCGCACGGCATACGGCAGCACCTCCTCCGACGTCAGCGTGTCGACGGGCGAGAAGGAATCCTTGAGCGTCGCCTCGGTCAACAAGATGATCTGGTCCAGGGGCGCAAGCTGCGGCTGGTCATCAGGCTGGATATCGACGAGCGCAGCGGGCAGCGTGGCGGACTTGGCGGCATCCCCGTCACGGCCCTCGGAAAAGTCAATCGTCTCCAGCAGCGTGTCGTCGTTGAGAGCGAGGGCATCGGGCTTGGCCTCGACATCTGCGTCGTCCTCGTCAGCGACGACCGTAGCCTCGGCCTCGTGCGCGGCACTGCGCGCCAGCACGACGAGCTGACTGATGCTCTTCTCCTGGAACCGCGTCCTCTTGCCCAGGGCACCCGAGAGCGCAAACTCGAACCTGTTGAGCCTGGTCGCCTCGCCCAGGGCCTCACGCGCCTTGTCGTCGCGCCCCAGCATGATCCACGCATTCGCCGCCTCGAGCAGGAACTGCACCTTGTCCTGACGTCCCCACGCCACGCCCTCGGTGGCAGCGAGCGCCCAGACATCGTCATCGTGGCCGTCGCCGAACAGCTGTTGGCGCACGCGCCCCAGCGACGCCGTAACCGTCTCGGCGAGGGAAGGCACGTCGATCCACTGCGACGTCTTGGCAAAGGACGCGCCAGACAGGGACGGCTGGGCCAGGAGGCGGTAGTGCCAGACGGCGAGACGCAGGCGCAGCCACGAGAGGGAGATGGTCGTGGCGGCGTCGAGCGCGAGCGGCGCCGTCTCGGACAGCGTCGTGGTAGCGGCAGCGGCAGCGACGATGCGGCGCGCAAAGGCAAAGAGCTCAATGTGCGGGATATGGGCGTAGGGGGCCACGCCGTCGACTTGGAGGTCGACGAGACAGGCCCTGCGCAGCGTCTTGACGTCCCCGTGGCCGGCGACGAAGAGGGCCGTCACAGGCTTCGCGTTCTCGAGAACGGGGCCGGTGACGTTGGACTGCAGAAAAGCGTTGAGGGCGGCGACGGCGATGGTCAGGGATTCCTGCTCGTCGGTGAGGGCGGCGACGGCGACGGTGAGGGATTCCTGCTCGTCGGTGCGGGCGGCTGGCTCGGCGTGCGGCGTCGCCGTCTTGAGGGACTGGGTGAAGGCCTTGATGAGGGTCTTGGCCGGCTCGGACGAGAGCACCTCGACGTACGAGCCGGCTGCCACCTTGGCGGCCAAGCCCTGCGGCGTCGCTGTTGATGGTTGGGCGACGGCCATGGCTCTGGTTGCCCAAGGTTGCTGCTGCTGCTGCTGCTGCTGCTGCTGCTGTGTGACTGAAATGACCCCGCGATGGTGATGATGGTGATGATGGTGATGATGGTGATGATGGTGGTGATGGTGATGGTGGTGATGGCTGCCCCGCCTGGTCGGCGTGAGGGAGCCTGAAAGATGAGAAATGGCACGGACGACGGCAAAGGAAAAATAGCAGTGAGCCTCTCCTGGGTATCAAGAACTGTCTTCCCAATGTTCAAGCAGCCTGCAGCTGAACTGGTGGCACGGCGGATGGAATGGATGCGAGGTTGGTTGACGGGCGAGAGAAATGTCATGTCCATTCATGGTGGGGGCGGGGCTCTTTCTCTTTCCACAGAGTTTTAATTCGCTGACCTAAGCACATTCACCGAGTCTCAGCGGTTCACCGAGCCTCACCGTGCTTCCACGGATCCTCCATCTTCACCCAAGGTACGGATATCAGGATCAAATCACAAGAGGAATCCATGCATGCTGTGTTCAACAGTGGACTGCCTACTGACTGTGCCATGCTCGCTTGACAGAGTACAACGCTGACGCTGCTGGCGTGGCATGTTCTTCAACCATGTCCTCAACAGACCATCATCCGCTCTCCATCCATACAAGTACACGAGCTGTCTCAAACAGCACCTCTGCTGCCACCTCCCGCTCCATGCTCCTCACGGGCCTCATCGTGCCTCATTTCTTCGACCCCTTCTTGCGTCCCGACACAACCTTGAACGCGGCACCCTGCATGTTCGTCTCGGCCGTCGGAGCGCCCGCCTCCTTGGCGCCGCTCTTCTTGGCGACCTCGCTCCACCCGCTGCTCGACGCCGCCGTCTTGCTCTCGCCGCCCGCCGACGTCGGCTGCTTCTCGACGATGCCCTGGTCGGCCCGCCTCTTGCGCCGCACAAACTCCTCCGCAAAGTGAGCGCCATTCATAGTTTTGCTGTTCGCGTAGATGGCGTCCGCAATCACCGACGTCTCCGCCGGCAGGATCATGAGCATGGCGGCAAATGTGTCGACTGCATCCATTGGTTAGCATGCTTTCTCCTTCACTTCGCAGATGCAACAGGTCAACTCACTGTCCACGCCGTGGATGCCGCCCCGCGTGAGCTCCCGGTGGAGCCACTTGTTGAACTCGTCCATGGCCACGTCCGTCTTGCCAGCGGCGGCCACACTGACGCTGCTGGCGACGGGCCGCGTGACCACGGGCTTGGGCGTCGACGACACGGGCTTGACGTTGGTCGTGCTGACCGAGCGCACCGGCGACTGCGCGACAGCCACGCCGCCCGGCGTCTTGACCTTGCCGCCGGCACCGACGGTCGCCCAGCCGGGGCCGACGGCGGCGCCGGCGGCAGCAGCAGGAGCACCCTGCTGCGCGAGACCCGGCGGGTTGCCGCCACCGGTGCGGAGCGCGAGGTCGGCGTAGCGCTTGCCGGCGGCCGACACAGCCCCCGACTGCACGGCGGCCGCACGCGCCTTCTCCTTGCGTGCCTCCTCCTCGCGCTGAATGTCGGCCAGCGTCTTCTGCTTGGCCGTCAGGTTGATGCCGGGCGCCGCCTTGACCGGGCCGGGCTTGGTCCACGGGCTGGCGGCAGCCACGGGCGAACCGTTGCCCCAGGTGCTCGTGGTCGGCAGGCCCGTGGCAATGGCTGTGGCCTTCTCGCGCTCGCGGAGTGAAGCGGCCTCCATCTCGAGAGCCTGCTTGCGGGCGGCGGCGGCGGCCTCCTCGGCCTTGGCAGCAGTGCGCGCCTCCATCTCCTGGATCTCCTTGAGGCTGGGGCCCTTGCGCTCGGCGGGCGTGGCCTCCTTGGCCCAGGGCGCGAGGGGAGGAGGCTCGGTCACAGAAGACGTGTCAGGCGTGCCGGTCTGCGAGCGGCTGTACTGCTCGGGGAGGCCCGACCGCACCCTCTGCGCCGTGGGAGCGGGGAGGGGCGTGCCGGACTGCGGGATGGGCGGCGGGAACGGCATGGGCAGGCCAGAGGTCGCCGACTTGGCAGCGGCCGCCTGAGCCTTCTGAACTTGCTGCGTCAGCGAGAGGAGCTGGCCCTCGTCCATTTCCTGCTCGGTCAGCTTGCGGTGGGAAGACTGCTCAACGACAGCAGCGTGGTCCTCCTCGATGCTCTGCTGGGGAATGTCGGCCTGCGCCGCGGCCTTCTGCTCCGCAGCGTCGCGTGCGGCACGGAGGCCTTCAAACTCTTTCAAGCGCTCACGAAAACCCTCGTCGTCCTCTGCGAGCTGCTCGGTGCCCGGCAGGTTGGCGCGCACATGGTTGTCGTTTCCCTGCGCACCACCAATGGGCGGCTGAGGGGGGAAGAAGCTGCCCTGGCTCTGGGCATTGCTATGGTTGGCGTTCACGGTCGGCATGTCGTCCTCACGAAAGGGGTCTTGTCCGGCCCCGACCGGGCCCTGTCCGTTTCCCTGTTGCTGCTGAGGCTGCTGCTGCTGCTGCTGCGAGGCGCCGTCGTAGTATCCAGACCCGGGAGCCATGTTGCTGGTCGGTGGCTGCTGGAGGGGAGCCCCGATGGGGGAGGCGATGCTGCCGAAGCTAGGTTGGCTCTGCAGACTGTGAGCGCTGGAATGGTGGTGCAGGGAGCCCTGAATACCACCTGGCTGAATCCTGGTGATGGCCTGCTGACGCATCATGACCTCGCGTTGCTGGGCCATGGCGAACTGCTCCTCCTGCTTGCGACGCTCGAGGTTGTTCTGCTCTTCGGCGGTGAGGGTACGGCCAAAGCTGGGGAAAAGGCCGCTGAGGGGAGGGACGACGCCACCGGGAGTGGCAGGCGAGAAGGGACCGTTGGCGGAAGGGGGGCCGTGAGGAACACCAATCTGGGGGACGAGGAACGGCTCGCGGGAGTTGCCGATGCGCCGGATCAGCTGGCCAAGGGGCTCGAAATCAGAGTCCTCGACCTTCTTGACGCGCAGGTCCGGCGTGAAGAAGTTGGCCTTGTACCAGTCGTTCATCTCGAGGCCGGTGAAGGGACCCTGGATTTGACCTTGAGGGTCGAGGTACACCCATCTCATACGATCAGGCATGACCATCTGGCGCTGCTGGTTAGACGGTAGGTCCGAGGTGGACGTGTTGATCGGGGTGTACGACTGCGGGCCACCGCCGAGAGGGCCGCCGGGCATCTCGCCAGGAGTGCCAAACACGTTGTTGTGGGCACGGCTGTCGGCGGACGAGGGAAACAGATCCTCAAAGACGCCGCGGCCGGTGCGCATGGGGCTCTCGGTCTCGCGATGGGGCGCAAAGTTGTTTCTGCCAATCGCACCAAGAGGGTTGCTCTGGCGGAGATCAGGAAGGGAGTCGCTCAGGTTCTCGTGCTGCTCGTGGCCCTGCATCTGCGCCTGCATCGCAGCAGGGAAGAGGGAGCCAAGCTTGCTGCGGCCGAGAGAGCCGGTGGCGCCGATGCCGCCGGCGCTCGGGGGGCCGAAGACACCACCACCAATGCTGGACAGGCCGGGAGACTGGAGCTCGCCGCCCATGGGGTTGAAAAGCGAGTTGCCGAAAGCGGCGCCGGGGAAACCCTGACGTTCACGATCGGGCGTGCCGACGGGGTTCGGGGCGGGCCAGCCAGTGAGGTTAGACAGCGAAGGGTAGGGTTTGGGGCCAGCGCTTGACGTCTGACTGCGGTCGCTGCCGTCGGCGAATGGGTGGGCGGGGAAGCCACGAGACAGGGTGCTAAAGTTGGAAGGCTGCTCAGCACCGATGCCGGCACCGTGGCGCTTGTCGCTCTCGTCGTGGTCCTCACCTCGCTCGGCGGGCGGGCTCCGGTACGGGTTGGTCTCGGACGGGCTGACGGGTCCCTGGTCGTGTTCGCCGTGCTGCCCCAGGTTCAGTCCCGACATGCCAAAGTCGCTGGTGGAGCCCTTGACGGGTGTCTCGAAGACTCCCATGTTGCTCGTCGCGGGGTTGGGCATCGGGGGCGGACTCGTATCCTTGGCCCCTCCGAGGGCAGCGCTGCCGGAGAGGCTGTCGTCGCCGAAGGGGTCGGTATCAGTCCGAGGGCGCGAGCGCCACGATCGATCGGCGGTGCCGCCAGGGGTCTCGGCCTGCTTGGCGCCACCCGCATCCTCGGCGCCTTCTTTTCCAGGAATCAGATTCGCGAAGCGGCTGCCGCCACGAACGCTACCCCCGAGCGCGGTGGGCGTCGGGAGGGCAAACTGGCCAAAGTTTCCCATGCCCGAAGACGGCGGCGGCGGGTTGGACTGGCCCCACAGAGAACTGATGTTGGTGCCGGCAATCGGAGTTCCCGCTGTGTTGCTACGCATCAGGCCTCCGAATCCACCTCGGCCTTGGGGTGTTCCACGACTGGGAGGGGCGCCACCTTCTTCTTCACTCAGGTCCTGGTCCTTGGCCTCGCCTCCCTTGCGCCCAAACAGGAAGCCGCTGTCGTCGCGGTTAAACCGTGCCGTGGCCGGGGACGAGACGCCTCCAGAAGCAAAAGGATTCGAGTCGGTTGTCTCGCGCCGGCGGGTGCTCGGACGAGAAGCGGAGGTCGGCGACGCAACGCCGAAGCCAGGACCGCCACTCCCATGCGAGACGGATGTTTTCCGGCCGTTGGTGCCGCCTTGCTGCGCGCCTTCCTTCTGTTGCTGGTTCGGTGGTTTCAGGGGGGAGTTGACGTCGGACGCAAAGGCCTGCGATACGGGGTCAGCATGTGGGGCTGGCAGGGTCACAAACGAGCCGGGCAAGCGCACCTCCTTCTCCTCAGCAGACAGATGACGCGAAGAGTTGGGACCGTTCGAAGCGGCGGGAAGCCAACACGAATTCGGATCCTGGTTGGCGTGGGTGTGGCCGGTCTTGCCCCAGCCACGTGACGAGTTACCGTTCGCATGGCCAGGGGCCCATCCAGGTTCGAGGACTTCGGAAGACTCTTGCTGGGTGGCGGCGTCTTGGAAAAGGTTGAGAATGGACTGCTTCGCGTACTGGGCTGGTTGTGAGGCGAAATCGTAGCTCGCTACGCCAGCGACCGAGGGCGTCGTGGGCTCCAGGGGCGTCTGAGGAAAGGCTTGATCGGAGGGCGTCGCGCTGTGGGAGGTCTGTCCTGGCGTCGTCGAGGATCGGCGGAAGGTGAGGGTGCCGTTGGGTCTGCCACCGCTTCTGGCCCTGCAAAAGAAGTGTCAATTGACGTCGTAGAAGGTGTGCGCGTGCAAAGATTGTGGGATCGCGATGGGATGGGTAGATGGAGACAAGGGGGTTGTGGTGAATTGCATGATGCTTCAAATTTGACCCAAGGGGGTGGAGTCGCCGCCCCATCCTCGAGCGAAGCACAGCAGCAGGTGAAAAAACGACAGCACCTCGTTCAGACAGCATCTCCATTCAGGATTAAAAAAAAAAAAAAAAAAGGATAGACCTACCAGTCACCTCCGGCACCTCCACGTCCATCACCACGACCGGCTCTCGCGTCACGGTTGGCATTTTGGCCTGCAGCGGCGGAGGCGAAACTCGAAGGAAGAGGCATGATTGTGATGTCGGTTTTGGGGAATCAAAAATCGAAATCAAATCTTCAAAGACGTCGCGATGGCAGGCAGAACGATGCTTGACGACGCGATGGCGGGATAGGGTTGGTTCGGGCAGGTAACCTGAAGCCACGTTGGGGGGGGGGGAGCGAGGCGAACAGGAATGCAGGGACAGATGCAAGTCGCGACAGGTCGGATGCGGACGTAGCTATACCGTAGGGAGAGGTAGAGCTTTTTTGCAGGGGGCAGACGGGTATAGGTGGCTTGCTAAACGATGGCTGAGATCGAACAAGAGGGTTGTTGGTAGAACGGGAGAGTCGTTGCGTGTTTGGATTGTTTTTGCTGGCTGGTGGCAGCAGTCGTAGGTGGGTTGATTCGTTGTTGATGCACAAGGCAAGGTAGTGTGATGGTGGGCTGGTGACGTGGTGGTGAAGCGTCAAGGCTGGCGAAGGGCGACGGGTGTCCGAAAAAATCAAAGGGTTGAAGGAAAATTGCCAGCTCGAGCGGACCCACGAGAGGGTGGACCCGTGTGGTCGGTAGCCTGACGCTAGCCGCTTGTGGTCTCCCCAGAAACCTGCCCTGCCTTGCCTGCCTTGCCTGCCTCGCCTGCCTCGCCTGCCTCGCCTGCCTTGCCTGCCTTGTGCCCAGTGACGGAATCACGTGCCGATGGTGTCCTCGGCCAGACGGTTCGTACTTTGCAGTGTCACTACGCGTACAGCGTGATCCCCACGGCGCATCCCCTCGGAGTAAACCTCAGCACGTAAACCGACCACCGCCTACCTGAATAGCTCTGATGTGGATCTAGATAGCTACTCCTTCAGTACATAGTTGTAGCGGATACGTCAGTTGAAAATCAAGTACGTACACGTACAGGCATGCAGATGTACTGTTTGTGATATCATCTGATTCAATTGGCGACAACGATGTTCTGCCGCTAGGCTGTCGATCATGTGAAATACTAAGGTTGAAGTTCGGCATGAAGGGAATACCAACCTCAGGCTCTCGGCCAGCATAGAGTCCTGTCAGTGGTGGCCGAATCGCATCTGCACCCGCCTCAACAACTCTGCCTGGCCCTCACGAATCAGCCCATGGCTCTCAATCGCCCACCAATGCTCTCAATTGCGCTGACGCTCATGACAACACATCACACAGCGCCAAGGCACAACAGCAAACAAGGCCCTTGGCCACATATCTACCTTGCCAGGGCGTTGCGCATAGATGGCTGATGCCTCTGCCGAATGGGCGTCTGCCGGCATTCCAATCAGCGTGGAAGACAATTTTCAAAACCGCCTTGTCCGCATCGTGACTATCAATTCAGTCGTAATCGTATCATTCGTAACTACAAAACGCAAACACAGGTAGTTCTTCACCCGAGAAGTGTGACCATCTACGTGCGCCCTCACCAGGGAACCGCCCTCACCAGGGAACAATTCCGGGCGAACGACCTCGCAATGCGCATCTCACTCGACTTCGCTCGAGCTGCCGGGCGCGGCACCGTCCTTGGCCTTCTGCGCGCCATCCTCCTTTGCGCCCTCGCCATCGAAAGAGACGAGGTCGGTCGCCGTGCTGCCCTTGCCGGCGCCCACAGCCTTTGAGATCTCGAGAATGAGCTTCTTCAGCTCGTCAATCTCCTCCTTCAGCTTCCTCACCTCCTGCACGGCGGGCTCCACCTCCACGTTCGACTTGGCACTGTCGCAAATCTTGTCCCAGCCGTCGGCCTCAAAGTCCAGCTCGCCCGCCATCTGCTCCCACTCCTCCACCACGTCGTCGTCCTCCTCACCGTTGGAGCGGTTGCGCTGGATCTCCTTGGCCGTGCGCGTTTCGGCGTAGGCCGCGATCAGAAGGACCGGGGAGTAGAAGACGGCCATGACTATGTCGTTGAGGTGCTCAAAGCGCTCCTTGGGCATCCACCAGCCTACCAATGCAATGACGACCATCTCGACGAGGTTGAAGGGCGGAATGTACACGTTCTCGTCGGGTGCGCGCACAAACTGCATCGTCTTCTGCGCAAACAAGGCGAGGAACTCATCGTTGGCGTTCTGATAAATGTCCTCGTACGCCGAGTTGTACAGCGCAATGAGAATGTTGAGCAGGATGACCATGACGATAAATGTGAAGAAGTAGTAGAGAATGGTGCCAAAGGGCGGCGAGAACTCGTCAAAGACATCCATGTCAGGACTCTGCATGATGGCGTTGGCCATGGCCTTGAAAATGAGCGCGTAGTCGTCGACAGCCATGTCTTCGGCAGCATCCAGTCCGACAAACGCCTGCAAGAAGCCAATGATCAAAACAGCCAGCAGAGCGAAGAAGATGATGGATTCCTTCATCATGACCTTGAGGACGACCAGCATGGCGCCGAAGAATCGGAAGGTGTCGAGGTAGAGCAAGAGGCGGGACCAGAACAAGGGGGCACTGAATGCGAGGAAGCTGTAGCTCAGCTCATTGTAGTACTGGCGCGGGTCGTCGTTCGAGTTCTTCTCGCCGTCATCCCGCAGCGGGTGTGCGAGTGCGACCATGCGGAGGATGAAGGAAACGGTGACCAGCGAGTAGAGCACACCGTTAAACGCGTTCCAGAACCCGAGAATGTGACGGCCAGCCTTCCAAAACTTGGTCAACTCCTCGCAGATGAAACCGACGGTGAAGACGTAGAGCAAGAGTTCAGCAACGTCGAGCTCGCCGCCGGGGTTGGGCGTGTTGACGGAGATTGTGTAAAAGACGAGGTAGATGATCGAGATGATGAGTTGCGTGGCATTCTGGAACATGGGCACGCGGATGCGGTCCGGGTCGAGGTGGACAAAAAAGTCAATATTGTCCTTGTCCTTGTAGTCGACAAAGGTGGTCGGATCATCCTCATCCTGGACCAGCCAGCCCTTCCAGAGATACGAGATGCACTTCTGGTAGCCCGAAGAGCCAATGACGCTGACGGCGTGGAGGTCGACGGCTTTTTCGATGACGTTGGCCGCGATGGTGGCCTCGCCGTCCACAATGATGGAGTATCGGTGCAGCAGGACCTGGTGGAGGAGGTAGTTGAGGTCGTCCTCGGCTTCGATGCTAAGGTCGTAAGTCAGCGAATGCCTGGGGCGAGAGAAAATCGACGTGCAGGGGGGGGAGGCAAGCTCACATTCTCTTGGCAATGACCTCGCAAGCAGTGGAGCGAACGAGATGCATGTCGGCGTCCCAGAGCTCGACAAGAGCCTGGTGCTTGAACCACCGCTTACAGACCAGGAGACCAAAGACGACGCATGACCTGTGTTCAGTACCACCGGCCTCCTTGGCGGCCTTGATCACTTTGGTGGTGATGATGCCGCTGTGGGCCTTGGTGATGTCGGCCTCGTCGAGCTCGCAGGGAATGGCGGCCTCGATCAAGTGACGCAGCTTCAGAGCGACTTTGGTGACATCGGGGGCCGATATGGCGGCCTCGGCCTGCTCATCAGAATACCGAGGGAGGACTGTGTTTGGGTGATAGACCCTCTTGTAAGCGCGAGGAAGCGTATTTGTGCGAAAGGAAACAGGGGGGTAGCATAACGAGAACTGATTCGTTGTACTCATGGTCCAGACAAGCGATCAAGAGGTAGGAAAATGTCAAGGGGTTCCAGGATAGTAGTAGGGCTTTGGTACTCACGGCGTCGGCGGTCTTCGTGCCAGTCCGAGTGCTCGTCGCTTCCGTGGGCGGGGTGACGATCCCATCCGAGGAGACGCGACACCCAGCCAGACCTATTTCGAGGCATGGCTGCTGATGCTAGTGCTGGACCTGGACCTGGACCTGGAGCTGCAGAGAATCTTGCCGAGTGCTCTTGACGCGCTCAATGGCAGCCGCAGAGAGGGAAGGCGCAATTGCTCGTGCTTGTCAAACGGAGAGAGAAGGAGCTTGTCGGCGATTGGCACACGCGACAGAGCTTGGCCGTCAGGGAAGAGAGGTGGAGGGGCGAAGTCGAGGTCTTGACGAGAGGGCTTGGCCTGGGGTTTTGTCCAACAGCTCGGCCGGATCTGCACGAAAGAGCTTTCTGCACTGCCCTGCTTTGGTTGTCTGAGCTGCCTTGATTTTGTTGGTGCTTCGCTTTAGCGGCGTTCGAGAAGAGACAAGCTGGCGCGACTGCAGCTGAGTACAAGCTTGCCCGGAACGACCTGGGCGCTGAGGGCGAGGCAGGAGCTCTGGCCCGAATCAGTCGCTCATGACGTCGAGCCACAGGGGTCCCTAGCAGAGCTCCCGGGGGGGTTGGTTGGCGGGAAGGGCACTTGCACGCACTGTCCTTACATACATGTACATAGTTACAGGCAAATGTACAATGGTGCTTGGCCTGTCTTCTGCTACTAAGTAGCATCACCTCGGAGTGTCTGTGCGTTCCTATCTAGTCCCTCCACTGTCTCTCTCCACTCTGCCCTCCCTAACCACCACATTCCAATCTCACGATGCCGACAGCCACCGTCCAACCGCCGCCGTTCACACCTCATGTGCGCACCAACCGACCACGGTGTCGCTTCCAGCGACGTTAGTCAGGTGCTACCAGCCCAGCTCGCCATCCATGTCTCGCATGTAGATGGATCAGGTCAACAATTGAAGGTCTGAAGATGATCACGAGAGAAGAGATGGCATGTAGATGGGCAGGATGCATCCTGAATGGAGAAAGGGAAGATCGAATGGTGTTTGTGCACGAAAGGAGGCATCGCATGGTACCGTCGGTGCACGATTGGGGAGTAAATCTATACCCGAGTGCGTTCATCCTACCCTAACCCAGCCCCAACCCAACGAATCCAGAGGATCGACATACCATTGTCGTCTCTCGTGTTCGCTGCTGCAGCATGCTGTTGCCCTGAAGGCCATGTTTATTCCAACCTACCCACTAAACGCTCTCCTTAACATCGTTCGACCGCATGTCTCAGTTGGCTGTTGTGTCACAGATCTCATTTCGACACCGCACCTACCTACTGCAGATGAGAGAGACCCTGTATGAACGACGTGCTGGGGCAACAGTCGTCAACATGGCCGTGTGCGCGATGCGTCCGTCTCCCACGCTCAGCTCGTCTCGCCGGGGGCGCCTCCAGATGATTGTAACACTCCTGTGATGCCAAATGCAATCAGCTACGGCTCTATCACACGGCACCCGCATCGCTGCACACGCATCTTGATGCAGCGATGCAGCGATGCAGTAATACAGCGAGAGCAGTCGATATGGATCTCAGGCGAAACCGAAAGACATGGACGATGAGGAGCCATGGAGGATCGAACCGAGCGTCAGACTGTCCATCATTATCCATGAGACGGGACACGCCCAGGTCGTGGTGACTGAGAGCCACTCGGTTTGCGAGGCGTCCCGCATTAGCTTGGTGCTGGGCATAACGTGGGATGAACTGAGCAAACCACGGGTTCGGTCATCACAGGCTAGACCTTCTTGTCTACACAAGCACTCCATCGATTCGCGACGGCTGCTCCTCGGCACAACCTTGGGCCAGAGATGGTGCTGCCGCCATCCATCTCCGACGTAGTTCTCTGCCTTTGGCATTCCGCGATTCAGGTCGATGGTCGCGACCCAAGCGGACCCAAAGGATGGGCCAACAGATCTGGATCTCGGCAAGGCGGACTAAACTGTGGCAGATGGAGAGCAAGGTGGGGTGGCTTGTCTGCCTACCTGCCTCCCTCGATGATGGACGATGCTTCGTAACCGTTGGGTGGCTTCAAAGGTCGCTCGAGTGGTTCGATCAGGCTACAGGCAGCAATCAGCATGCCATGTCAACGTGCTTCGATCGTCGCCCCCATCCACCCATATACCCATATCATTGGAGGGGCTGACAACCCTCACAGAGTGAGACTCACAGAGACTGGCCAAATGCTGCATGTTGGTCGGCCATCTCGCTTCACACCACCACGGCTCTGCTCCAACCTGGACAATGCTTCAATGCCCGGCAGCAACACAGAAATGGGGCGGGCTGCAGCTGCGGCCTATTTGCTGCCTGCCCTACAAACCTTACCTACCTACCTTGCCTACCTTGGTACATCATGTCATCGCCGTTCGCTCGCAGCTCGCTGTTGGCTCGTTGTTCCTGCCTGGTGACACACCTTCGCCGTGGCAGTTGCCGCATTTATAAAGGAAGGGACGAAGGACTGCTGCAGCCTCGCCTTCTGACTGCCAATTCAAACCCATTGTCTTTCATCTACTCCTCGCACCAAGACCCAGCGCACACCGTCCCGTGTAACCCAACCATCAACCTACATACCTACCTACCTAGGTAGGTACCTAGTCCACCTCCCTCCTCTGTAAGAACATGTCTCGTATCCTTGTTTCACGCCCGCAGACCTTTAGTCTGACTTGAGCACCGTCCTCTGTAGATGCCAGTGGCCAGCATGGACACCCAGGAAGCAATGCCAAGAAGCAGCCTCGAGCTGGCTGGTCCCTCCAGCACGACCGAAACGGTGGCACCAGGCTCGACACCCCACCCACAGCTGAAGGCCGATCATAAGAGCGACGCCATACCATCCCAGGACAAGAAAAACGTGATTGGCAAGCACAAGAAGGATGGGAAGAAATGTTCCAAGAAACACAAGAAGAAGAAAAAGAAAAGGGGAAAACGACCATCAGTTCTTGAAGACACTTCTTCGTCCAGCGACTCGGACGATGACCCGTCCGTCGAAGATTCATCGACTTCGGACGACGAAACAAGTAGTTCCGACGACTTGACCTCCCGCAAGGCGCGAACGCGCAGAGACAGTAGCGACGACAAGGCCAGGAAGCGGTTTACAAAGAGGGCCAAAAAGGCCGGCAAGAAGGCCAGAGGCAAAACCAAGGTTGAGGCCTCGGGCTCGGCCGGATCCGACTCCGAAACCAAACCCAACAACGACGTTCAAGACGACGACGACAGCGATAGTGCCGATGACGACAAAGTATCCCAAGACCTCACAGCTGGTCAACTCCAAATCATCACGGCCGCTGTCAGTCAGGTCCTGGCCCTCCAATCTTGTTCTACGCGAGGAAATCTCCAGGCGCCTCCAGGTTCTGGAAATGTTGTACCGGGACGGGCGTTCTTCAACCCATCAGTACCGAAGGGCCGCCCTTCCCATGGAAAACTGCCTCCTCCTGGTTGCAGCTCTGCTAATCGCACAACCAGAAATCCGTGGGATGCCAAGCCCCTTGGCCTGGGGCGCGTCGATGATAAAAAGAAACATCCCTTCAGGACCGAATCCGGCGTCCCGACTCGACTTGAGTACAAACGCGTCGATCAGGTTTGGGACACCACCATACACAACTTCAAACTTCAGTCCACTGCCGAGGGAGGCTCTGATGCCCAGTTTGATGGCTTTGTGTTGCAGATTCGACGTGTGTTCGATTTTGAGGGCAAGTACAAGTCAACCACAGTCGATGTCAAGAGCAAACTTCTCCGGGAGTGTCTCCAGGACGTCATTGGCAACATCAAAGGTGTCAGCTTGGTGGACAATACCCCACGTCTTGATCCCAACCTCCTATTCCTGTAAGTTGGTTGTACTCGTACGCTGCAGCCTCATCTGATTCTCTGCAGTTACCTGGACGATCTTCGCGCGTACAGCAAGGAACTCAAGACGTCTGAGCCATCTGGTGAAACCAAGCGAGCCCGGCAGAAGGCCCGGAAGTATGACAAAGAAAAGAGACGCCACCTCAAAGTCCTGTTGGGATACCTAGACAAGGACTATGCGCAAGTCAAGAAAAGCCTCTATCCCATGCTAGAGAATGGTCTCATTACTTTTGAACTTCTTTGGGCACTATGGAAGCCCAACACCCTTGCGTACACTGCGACGTACGGCTCAGAGGATGAACCCCGTGTCTTCAAGGTAGAGGCTGCGGAGAAACATACCAGCTTTGTAAAGGGTGACTTTTACTACATCGATGGCAAGGTAAGCCTCCACCCTCCATACCTCGGGCCTGCGGTCATGCATTCTCGCTCACGCTTTGTAGTACTTTGAGTATGACGGCAAGCAATTTGGCTACGGGAGTTTCGCAGAGGAGGTCAGCGACTTTCGCGGGGCTCGCAAGATCACGAGCCTCAATTGTTATCCCCTGAAGTACCACAAGAACGAGCAAAAGGTCCGAGAGCACCTCATCTCGCGCGGCAAAAAGTTTGTCCTGCTCGGCGGTGTTCAATACAAGTGTCATGAGGGAATGGCCTACTACAAGAAGAAGAAGAACACCATCAAGATCAACGTCAATGGCCGAATAATGGTCGACCCATCCATCCACCGTCGCTGCAACCCCAACTATCCGGTCCCGAGTGTCCGAGTCGAGGATCATGACCTCGTGTCTGAGTCTGAGTCTGACGACGACGATGCAGAGTCTGGCTGTGGCTGCGTTTCTGAGACTGAGTCAGACCAAGGTGAAAAGAGCTGCGTCAATGATTCGGACAGCGACAAGACAGTCGAATATGTCAGAAAGGTCTACAAAGATGAGAACGGTCAATTACGCATCATGCGAGTCCCCAAGGAACTGGTGAAGGAGCATTCCACTATTCAAGAACTTGACGCCGTCGAGAGCAAGTCAGGTCAGGCAACGGACGCGACAGCTAGCGACGCCAAGCTCGAATTCTCTGACGAAGAGTATCTACTTGCTTCGCCCGTCGTTCTGGGGTTCTCCTTTGGGGAGAAAATGTGGCTCGAGTTCAGTGTCTCTGGCGTAAAAGATATCAAGTGGAATGAAGAGGCGTACGACTCGCTCGTGCTGCAAGAAAAACCCAAGGCGATCGTCAAGGCTCTTGTAGAGACGCACAGGTATCATGGCGTTGAAAGTATTGACGACGTTATTCAGGGGAAGGGAAAGGGCCTTGTTGGTACGCGCCTGTCACTCCTCTCCTTCTATTGATGCGACATGTAGGTTTGCTGACGCTTTGCAGCCGTTCTTCATGGACCTCCTGGCACTGGCAAGACCCTAACCGCCGAGGGCATCAGCGAGCTTCTGAAATGCCCGCTATACATGGTGTCGGCTGGCGAATTAGGCACCGACTCGCGGTTTCTGGAAACCGAGCTTCAGAAAATCCTCGATATTTGCCACGCCTGGGGTGCGATTCTGTTGCTGGACGAAGCAGACGTTTTCCTCGAGAAGCGCAACATGCACGACATCCATCGCAACGCCCTTGTCAGCATCTTCCTCCGTCAACTCGAGTATTTCCAGGGCATTTTATTCCTCACGACAAACCGTGTCGAGGTATGTCGATGAACCTCGTCGTTCATCCTTCTCATGACTGACGGCCGTAGACATTCGATGATGCATTTCAGTCGCGCATTCACGTTGCTCTTCGGTATGACAAGCTCTCCGTGAAGGCAAAGCGCGCTATCTTCCAGATATTTATCGAGCGTGCACGTACCATCGATAAAGTGGGAGCTACTGCTTTCACTGATGAAGACTATGATTACTTGACCAAGTTCGACCTCAACGGACGCCAGATCAAGAATACGATCCGCACCGCACAGGCTTTGGCGACGAACAAGATGGAGGCGCTCAGCATGCTACATATCAAGGATGTGCTAGAAGTGCAACGGTCTTTTGAGCAGGACCTCAAGGGTGGAACTGGCTACGAGGACGCCATGAGAGCGTACCAGTAGTAACCTCGTCACGGGGCTCACCTGGCCTGGGAATGTGGATTCCAATGTGTGTCCTACCAGTCGCATGGATGCAACCGTAGCTAAGATTGGAGTTTCACTGTGGCTTCCACGAAGAGTATGGGTCCGGGGAATATTGTCAAGCGTCGTCTGCCTTGTGATTCTAGCACATGAATGATGACACACCTCATAGGCAACGGAATATTACGCGTTCATCCCTGTCGTAGGCCCTGGCGGCCTTTCTAATTCTCAGAAAATGGGACCACGTAGACTCCTCTCTTGCCGTCAAAACACTCATCCGGCGGGGACAGGGTATGCTGGACGCTTGCCTTTGACTGAACCCTCCAGCCGGTGCATCCTGACCAGTCTCTCAGCAAAAAGCTCGATCATGCAACTGAGGTGCATCCGAAAAGTTTCGAGTTCACGAGAACAGAACGGAGCCATGCTCATGACAAGGCGATCATCTCCGAGACGCGACTTTCACTGCCTGGCTATCCCGGCGTCAGGGAACAGAGCACTAGAAGCACTTTCAACTTGCATGGGTGACACGTGTGCATCAAGATGGCGCGTCGCGGGATCTCGTTCAAGGGTGGTCGGCGCTAGACAATAATTCGACCACGATATTCGTTCCACAAAGTTCTAGTTCAGGAAAGTTCCGGGGGATGAACTGGACGAGCCACCTATATGACAAGCTGCCTAAGGGTGGTGATATCCCAGTAGCCCATTGCCATTGCAAGGCCTCGCTGCTATCCGGCAGACGCTCGTCGCATGTCCGCGCGCGAATCAGAATTGGCAACGGCAACACAGCTCTCTCGTATGCGCGGGAGCTATCGACAGTAGGCCTCTCTGTACATCCCCCCGGGCTTTTCCGTACCTCGCCCGTCCGTAGTATGACTTTCCAAACATAGTTCCCATTTATTCCCCGCGTCTCCCCGCTAGGAGGGCCGGGGCATCCGTGGAGGTGACAGTGCCTGACTCGGGTTCAATGCGGGACTCCGATGAAGGGGCAAAGCCCCAGCGCCGGCTTGGCATGCCGGACGCGGAGACTGTCACCGCTGATGTGCCGTCTCATCCGAGGTGCGACAAGCGCTGGCCGATCCCTCCCTCCCCCCTATGACACGACACGGGCGGGAACAAAGCCAGCGCTTGCTAGGGGCAAAGTCAATTATGTGCCAAATGGCGATAAGCACGATTGGCGGCTGTGGACACCCCAGGGCGCCCCGGAGAAGCTTATTCTCTTCTGCCCGTGTCTGGGGTGAAGGGGGCTCGAAAGGAGAGACTACTTACTACTGTGTCTGCCCTTTCGCTGGCGCCGTCCTTCGTGGACCCGCCACCGGCCGCCTTTTCTCGGCACTTCCGTGCCGGGTGCGACATGTCGACGTCAGCCCCAGACAGACGACACCCTCCTAGAGCCCACTGCCGGTGAAAGACGGTCGCCTGCCAGTGACAGCCTGTGCAGTGTTGCATCATCACGACGAGTCATGCCTCTGGGGTTGGCAAATACGAACCCCGCGTGTGGGCGCGCGCCAGGAAATGATAGCTATATCAGAGCTGGCCGCCACCTCTGGCTTGTGTCTCGTGAGGGTTTGATGCCTCAGAGCTTCCACGACTGATCCTTTCCCTTCCTAGTGAGTCGAGGCACGTTGAGATCCAGAAGCAACATGGCAGCACACGAGAATATGGGCGTCGACCCCGATCCGCAGCCCAGGGTCAACGAATCCAAGGCATCGCACGCCGACATGACGGCCGGCCGCTACCTCGCGACCAGGTTCAGCACCTTGAAGCCGCCGATGCTGGCCGCGCCGAACCCCTGGCGTCTCGTGAGAATGCTGAACCGCCACCAATGGGCGTTCTTCGGCGTGGCCTTTGCCGCCTGGGTATGTCTGCCATGTTCCCTTTTCCTCGAACGGTGTTGCGCTGTTCGTCGTGACGGTGAAAACGGCATCCTACGGGTCGTGAACCAATAGAAGCTGACGCAACAACACGACGACAGACGTGGGATGCTTTCGACTTCTTCACCGTTTCCCTGACCGTGACGCAACTGGCGAAGGAGTTTGGCAAGACGAAGACGGACATCACGTGGGGCATCACGCTGGTGCTCATGTTCCGTTCTGTGGGCTCTGTCATCTTCGGTATCGCCGCCGATCGATACGGTCGCAAGTGGCCGTTTGTCGTCAATAACCTGCTGTTCGTCATTCTCGAGCTGGTGAGTTGTCATCTCCTTACACCGCTTGGTCGCGGATTGAGCCTATGGGATACATTGGGCTGCGCCGTGTTGGGCACCAAGAGAGGCGAACACGGACCCCGTCCCCGGCCGCCTGTTCGTCGCAACATGGCACACAATGGGTCGTGGGGAGAGGGGGGCTTTGCTGCACGCAATCGCCCTATAATATGGCCCTAGTCTGTCGCCGGGGGGCGCATACCGGGGGTAGAAATCAGCCTCATCACGACGTCGAACGTTGCTGCGGTGAACTCTCGTGCTAACCTGCGATGGTAGGGAACCGGCTTCTGCCAGACGTATCGGCAATTCCTGGTGTGTCGTGCCCTGTTTGGCGTCGCCATGGGCGGCCTCTACGGTAATGCGGCTGCCACGGCGCTGGAGGATGTCCCTGAAGCGGCCCGCGGCCTCATGAGCGGCATATTGCAACAAGGTGTTAGTTCGCGCTCCTCTGCTGCCCAATGTTGTTTGCCTCACTGACACGTACGTGCTCACGCAGTACGCCTTTGGATACTTGCTCGCTACAGCGTTTGCCAGGGGCCTCGTCGACACGACGCCCCACGGTTGGCGCCCGCTCTTCTGGTTCGGAGCCTGCCCGCCCGTCCTCTTCATCATCTGGCGACTCATGCTGCCCGAGACGCAGACGTTCCTCGCCCACAAGCGCCTGCGCGAGCACGCCGCCCACCAGCACGAGACCACAGCCAGCGCTGACGGCTCCCCGCAGCGGTCCGTCACGTCGACCTTCCTCCAGGAGGGCAAGGTCGCGCTGGTCCGTCACTGGAAGGTCCTCAGCTATCTCGTCCTCCTCATGGCCGGCTTCAATTTCATGTCCCACGGCTCGCAGGACCTGTACCCGACCATGCTCAAGAATCAGTTTGAATTCTCGGCGAACCTCGTCACCGTCACCCAGGTCGTGGCCAATCTCGGCGCCATGCTCGGTGGCAGCACCGTCGGCTACTGCTCGCAGATCTTCGGCCGCCGCTTCAGCATCCTCTGCTGCTGCGTCATGGGCGGCGCCATGCTGTACCCCTACACCTTTGTCTCGAACTCGCGCGTCATGGCCGCCGCTTTCTTCATGCAGTTCGCGGTCCAGGGCGCCTGGGGTGTCATCCCCATCCACCTCATGGAGCTCAGCCCCGGCGCCTTCCGGACCTTTGTCGTCGGCACGGCCTACCAGCTCGGCAACCTCGCCTCGAGCGCGAGCTCGACCATCGAGTCGCGCCTCGGCGAGAACTTCCCCCTGGCGCCCACGGCCAAGGGCGAGACGCGCTACGACTACGGTCGCGTCATTTGCATCTTCATGGGCTGCGTCTTCGCCTATGTCATTGTGCTGACCATCTTGGGCCCCGAGCGCCTGCGCCGGAGCTTTGACGTCGAGGACGACGATGATGCGCGCGAGGTCGCCGGTATGGAGACCATTGGCGGGGCGGGGCGCGAGAGGGTGCTGGGCGATGAGGAGATGGGCCACCAGGAGAAGAGCGCTGTGCATCGCGAGTAGGGAGCGTGGCAGGGCAGGGCAGGGCAGGGCAGGGGAATGGGCGAGCGGGCGAGCGGGCGAACGAGCCACAGGCCAGACGCTGTGCATATTATGTCTCATCTATTGCTGAGTGAGTGGTACATGTGGTACGGCGGCACAAGATCTGGCCGCGACGTATCTGAGATAACCTGAAACGAAACGACGACTTTCACGATACCTTCCAGTGATCTGATGTATCTGTACACGCTCCCAATGGCCGTGGATGTGTAGAGGCTAGCCTTCAGGCTCAAATGTACCATGGATCGTCGGTCGCCTTGATCGGAGTCGAGTGGTAATCCAGAGAGCGGTCAGCGGCGAGGCGCCGGACTGCTCGACGTCGGGTTGCGTCCCAACGCCAATCATCACAGCTGGGCGGCATGGAGGGAGTTAGAATGGCTTCCATGATGGGCATGGGAGATGCCTCGTGAGCAGCCTCCCGGGCATCGGTTCAGTCTGGGTACATCTGCTTCACGCATCAGGTACCTTCTTTCACCCTGGGAGAAACGAGGGGGCGCATGTGCTTTTGGGCCGAGGAGGAAGTCAATTGGGCGGCGATTTGGTGTGAAGCTCCTGCGATATGGAGGGCGGGCATGGAACACCATTCGTAATGTGTCCCTCACGATCTCTGTGCTCGTGCTTCAGAACTCGCACTGAACAGAGGCGGGCGGGGAGAGTCGGTGGAAAATGGACTTAAAAGCGCCGGAATTTGCTCTCGCCTCTCAATCTTCACCCTGACTTTCATTCATCGTCTTCTTCACTCGCTCCATTGATTCTCTACCGCTGAGTGTCGCCAAGTCAGGCATTTGCGAACCATCACTCTCGTCCTTGCCTTACACAGATGTACGGGGGGAATGGTACGGTGTAAGACCGAACAAGGTATCAATACGCGAAAAAAGGAACTGAGATCTCTTCAGTAACGTTTCGTATACAGAGGAGGTCGCGATACCGCGTGTCAGCTCGTTCATGCTGGGCAGTTGGCTGAAGATACCAAAGGAGTCGCTGTGCGTAAATGATCGACTCGCAGTTGGATACAACAAGGCGGAAGAGTGTCCCCAGAAGCAGAAATACTGCGACAAGTCGAGAGAGATAATTGAGAGCTTCAACAGTGTCATCAGCCGAGGCTAGGGTTCACCGAATCGAGGGTCAACTCTTGCGGAGCGCGACTATCGACCTGGTTCCTGACCCGATCAACAATACAGGGTCAGCCCTTTTCAGACGGACGTGGCGGGGTTACAGTACCTCCACCACAGGAAGTGTCCCGCCGGCAATCTTCACGCCATGGCGCGTGAATGGTACGGCTGCATATTCGCAGACGAGTTCCGAGAGCTCTATGACATGGCTACAACCCAGCCTTTTAAGGCATGCAAGCAACCTTTCTCCAAGATAGGACCTTTGCGGTTGGTGGTTCGCCTGGCAGCATGTGCGGAAATCGACTGACAATAGATGCAGCGATCACCTGAAGAGATGCCACTCGCCAATTTATAACTGTGTGAAGTGTCAAGCTCGTTGCGCGGGCCGAGATCCTACTGACTTTATCGAGGCCCATAGCATCGGGCACGTGTGCCAGAAGAACGGGGCACCCGTCACATCCTTTCACCCGTACATTATGACTACTGAACAGTACAAACGATATTCCGGCGTGGACTTCCGCAACAAGTTCGTCTGGGGCGGACAAAGATATGTAGCGAGGGCTGGCCTGAGTTTGGGGACTGAGGTCGAAATCATCCGCCGATCCATTTGGCCGCTGAAGGGCGATAAACCAGAGCCCCGTCTGGCCCTGTCGATACCCATGGATCGCTGGAATGAGCGCCAAACACTGGCCGGCGTGAGACCGACAGCGCCATCTTCTTTACCAGCCCTGCTTCGACAACACGTCTATCAGCCTCCAGAAAGTAGTATCCAGAGACGTGCTTTGTTGGACTCTGGCTACGGTAGTAGTGAAGGAAACACGAGGGGCATGAGGAAGCTGGCCACATCGCGCTCAGAGCTGCAGTCAGGCCAACAACACCTGCAGCAAGGCGGTGCATACATGAACGCGTTTACGTCAGGGGTTGGGAGTAAATTCAGCGACGACTCGATTTTGAACTCGGCGACGGCGATTGAGAGCATGAATACCGAGTATCCGCAGGATCTAGATGACGAACAGATCATGGAAGACGAACCTGTCAACAATGACTTGATCGACAATGGACCAGAGAGCTACACGGACGCAGAATGGCATTACCTCTTTCGCACCTTCACCCACCTTGCAGACCTGGCTGAGAACCAAGACGCAGAGCCATTCGTGTAGGACCGAAAGGAAGATAATGAGAAAATGAAGAATTGTCGAGCTTTTGCATTGCCTACCAAGCATAGAATTCGACCGTGAAACCAAGTGGACAGACGAGTGTGACATCGTGACAGGCCTTGTTCCGTACGGTTGGGCCAGCTATTCTGATCAGCAACGCTCGGTAAACTATGCATAGGTAGCATCACAACCTGGGCGTGTGCGATCTTACTCATGGTTCAAGACAACCCAACGTAGAAGAGATAGTACCAGTTCGTTTGAGGGAGCCAGTTCGTTGGGGACAGAGAGAAAGGCAGCTCCACGCGACAATAGGCCCGGATCGTCTCTCCTGCGCCTTATACTAGAGGGCACCCCAGGCAGACAGCATCACCGCATCAACAACGAGCCAGTAGGGGCAGGTTAGGAAATCGCACCGCAAGTTTGGGCACAAGGTCGGTACTATAAATTTTGCCAACTCAGCGTACTCATGCTGCTGGGCCATCTTCCTTCTTAATTCCCGTCCGTCTCAGAATCAAACATATTTAAATCTACCGCTGACTGATTCGGCCTTTCTCTGCTTGCCATGAGCGACTGTGGTGTAGAGTAAGTGCACCTCTCTACCGTCGAGGTACCTCCTCCTTCAATGCTAGCTGAGCCGGCCGGCTGCCCGGCCGGTCACTAATAAGACAACAGCGAACCAACAAACATTGGCAGCACCAAGCCGCCCGCCCGTTCGTTCATGCTCGGGAGCTGGCTCCTCACCCAACAGTCCTCCGCTGTCACCGAATTACTGTTCTTAGATACCGCACTGGAAGCCAGTGGCTGGAAGCGATTACAGACACGCGAGGAGAACTGTCGCAGGATCTGTGAGATAATCGCAAGGTCCATTCGTTGAAAACTACTTCCGAGACTCGCTTCGACGTGAGAAGTCGGAAGATAATAACCCAACTAGCCATGGCTGATGCCCATGGACACCCCGGGGGCAGGCGTGCTCCCCGGCTGCTCCCCCGCCCTGGAGTCGCAGCGCCGATGGTTCACCCGCCGGTGTCCCCACCCACCGCCGAAGTCTTCCTTTGCCCGTTTGTTGCTTTCGACCCGCAGCGTTACTTATCGGAAGAACAAGCAATGGGAAGCTCGTGCGTGCAGACAGCCTTCAAGGGCATAGGGAAGTTGAAGTAATCATTCCGGATGGATACACAGCACAGAATCAGAAACCGTATACTAACCAAGGAGTAGTGAGCACATTAAACGTCATCACAGCCGCCGTTTCAATTGCCCAGACTGCGGTGAGAGAATCGAGTCACAAAATCAAGAGAGCTGTAATACGAAAGAGAAAGAGCCATGTGAAAAGCGGGTGCGATCTGGATTTCACCCCCAGATTATGACTTGGGAGCAGGATGACAACTTCACTCGGGTCGATTTCCGCAAGGCACGTCAGAAGCGTTGCAATTTCATAACACAGTACTTGGTTGTCTGTCAAGCTCTATGGCCAGGGCGTGACATTTCACGGAGCATGTGTCAGTCTCTCTCTCTTCCACATACAGCCACTGCCAGCAAGATCATACCGCCTTTGGCAGCCTCCCTGACATTGTTTTGTCGTGCATTAGACAAATACCAGATTCTGGCGCGGTACCAACCAACAGCACCTGAGACACCCATGGCAGGTCTCCGTGCCCCCAATGGCGATAATGACCGACACGGCACAGTCGGGGACTCGAGGGGCTCGACTTCGTCGATGGAGAGCCTTGATATTTTTTCAATTCCAAAACCCACCAATGAAGAGTTCGTTGAGCTAAATTCACGAAAGGATTCTGGTTACTTTGGATCGGAGACGGACAGTGACAAGACTGGGAGGGCAACATCAGTGGTAACTAGGCAATTCGGACCGTTGATGGAGAACTTGAGTGTCGCAGCCACGGTTGGGGGTGCTGGCGGAGATGGTCAACCCCTTGAAATCGCATCTGCCGATCAGTTCTTTAAAGATGCCGTTTGGGGCATCGACTACTGATGCCAGTTTCTCGTGTGAACTAGGTGGCGGCTCGGCTCGAGATCCTTGTTATGGCGTCTGGTTAATGTGCGTGAAAATGACACCAGTCTTTTATTCTTCTCTGTTACGACTTCTTCAGTTTACAACGTCATGATATCAATGTAATAAAGTGTCTGCTTTGCTATCACTCCTCAAGTGGCCTAGCTAGAAATCACGTATCAATGTAAAAGTTCATTTGTTACATGCCTGACAGAACGTCTCGCGGTTGGGCGACACAGGATAAATATCCTGGCCATACGTCCCATTCAACGAAACGGCACCAACGACCTCTCCAGACTCGAGCCGGATCCATGTCTCGAGCTCGCCCAGAGCCAACTGGTTCTGCCGCAGCAGCAACTGCCGCGACCCGCGCTCCCAGTTGCCGTTGCCGCCGTAGCCCGTCCGCTGGCCGAAGCAGATGTTGAGCCCGTCACCTTCGGGCTGCACGGGGTAGTCCGGAAGCGCGTCCGCCGTCCACTTGTAACACCACGAGTCACCGTGTTGGTGCGCAGTGAATAGGCCCAGCATGCCCGTCGTCGAAGTGACAGCCTTCATGAAGGATATGTCCTGTCCGCCGTACGCGCAGGTGCCGTTATTGACGCCGTCGGGACAATACCCGATCGCCTGGCCTGTGACGACCATGTCGTTGATCCCCGGCTGTCGCTGCGGGTCGATTCCGGGACCGGACTGCACAGCAGAAAAGGCGTCGAAGGGAATGTGGACGAAACTCAGGGAGGGGATGGTCTTGTTGAATTTCGTGACGATGCGTTGGTTCTCGGCGAGGAACCAGTCAACCACATCGGTGTCAACCCAATTGGGGCGCGCGATCCTCTTCCCATCAGGCCCGAGCTTCTGGTACTCAAAGCCACTTCGCGAGTCGAAGAACCAAAGTAGAAGTGCTGGGGCGCAGCCGCAGCCCGTAGGACATTCGACTGAATAGATGGGGAGGTAATAGTTGGTGACGCCGACGCGCTGGGGGTCAGGCACCATTGAGCGGGTGCGGGAATTGGGCCAGCGCTGTTCGCGGGCGAGCATGGCTTCCACAGAGCGGTTGTAGCCCGGGTCATGGTTGCCATGAAGGGTGGCCCACGTCAAGTTGCGGTCGAGGATAGGCTCGACGAGCTGGTCGATGTAGTGGGTTGTGTTCTCGAGAAAGATGTTGTCGCGGGAGATGAGGTCGCCATTGATGATGACGAAGTCGGTCTGAGGCTCATCTGCGAGGAGGTTGGCGATCGTCTTCGTTGTGAGAGCGTCCTGGACTGATCCGTACGAGCTGGCCGCTGGATATTGTCAGAGTGCGGGTCTGCGATCGGTGTCAAAGCCTGCTCACCCTCTCCATAGTGAAGGTCATCCAAGATGGAGATTTGAAAGTTACCGTCTGGCCCAAAAGCCAGCGGACGCCTAGGCCCACTGGTTCCCCGAAGGGCGACGCAAGCCACTGGCAACGCAACGGACGCAACTGCTATGGGCCACATGTTGAGTCACGGCGATTGATGGCGCGCTGACACGAGTCGAAAGCGACAGCAAGCTTGGGAGGAAAGGCGAGCTTATACCAGCTATCGTAGAAGCCCATTTCGTCATGCACAGAGAGGCTACTCTCAAGTGACACCGACCACGTGTGCCATGATTGTCAAAGTAGATGATCGAGTTAACGTGCCATCATCCACTCCGATGGGTTATTCGTGCTTCGAGATCCATCGTGGCGTCTTGGCCGTTGGGTCCCGGACTTCAATCCAGTGACGGAAGACGGCCAATCGTTGGACTGAGCAAGGCAACGTGTGCAACAGTTCGGGGTTGAGATGCTTGATTGTGGTTTCGTTCATCTGGAGTCGTGTGGATGCAGGGTTACACATCGCCGCCTCTGATCACTGCCTAGCCGTAGCGTTGGGTACCCGAATAGTCGCAAGGAAACGTGAAGGCATTGATGGATGCCATTTGGTGAGGGATGTGACGAGACTGGTCTGTCGACGGAGGATGCTGAAAGGAATCATCGAGACACTACCATTTTAAAAGAACGCCTCAGACGAAAATGACTTCGAAACAACGTGCGTGGGACGGTGTGTCTTAATTCGGAAGCCAAGACTGACACAGAGGAGTAACCGAGTGCAGGCGAAATGTGCTCGATAGCCGTGCTGCCCATGCTCGAGCCATCGCGAGATCATGTTTCCTGTTTGAGCTGCCAGTGGTTGGCGCCTGTTGTCCTTCTCCAATGCGCAACCTCTCCTCCCTGTGATTCTAGAGCAACCCACCCAATGAGTGCTCTGAAGGCCATTGCAAGGTAGGGAGATACCTGCACTTAGCCTCATACCTGACACCACGCCTGTCCTTCTGACGGGCCAAGTCAGCCTGATCATTTGCATGGAAGCGTTGGTTTCATCCTGACCAGACACAACGATCGTCGCTCACTCGCAGTAGCATCCTCCGAATAAAACACGGCTTCTTACAGCTGACAATCGTGAAGCCTCGCTGCATTCGTCCTCCATTGGCTCAATGACCTAGTGTGCAAAATGAATAATTGATAGTTCAGGGCAGACAATCGCGCCCCTATCACCAGCGACCTAGGATGGCCCACCAGCCATTGGAAGACGGTGAGGAATCTGCCCTGTCGGCTATTCAAGGTTGAACCGCCAGCCACCGTCTCTAAGCCCATGTCGGATCCGAACATTTGTCCTGTCCGAAGCACACTAAGCCAAAGAAAGTGGTAGTGAGCACAGCCTGCTCAGTAAACCGACTGGCGATCTTTAGGAACCCAAATATCGCGCAGCTCAGAGCGCCCCATAAACCAGGCAGACAGCGTCTCTTCTAGGTCTCATTGGGCCTTACCAAGAAACCGGCAGTGCACCTCAGCATCCACCTAGCTGCCATCGTGACCTGGCTACAGCGTCGGATCTCGCCTGCGGCTGACACGAACCACCAATGCCGCCTTCATTTCGGTGGTCAAGTGATCAAGGAGCTGCTACAATAGAACTTCTCGAAGGATAGCAGACCGTCCAGAGTGCACCTTCTTCGCTATGCTTGGCAAGCCACAATGGATTCTGATGCGGCACTAAATCTGTTCAATGAGGCGTTGAAGATGCCGCTCTGCCGGCATTGGCAAGCCATGTCGAAAATGCCTTGCTGAGAAACACCATGGACACGAGGCGGATTGCAGGAGCAGACCATGGGGAACAACGTAGATACAAAAGGTAGCCACTTGAGACCTCATTATGCTCTCCACCACCATCAATATTGCCATCTTTCTTTTCAACGTCGTCCAGCATTGTCATTAGCATCGAGCAACTCGCACCCTGAACTCATCATTCACGTCACGTCGGAGACGAACCACGTGCTCATCCTCTGGGGATAATCAGCCTCATCACCGCCAGGGCGCCGCCACGAAAGCCAACCCAATAACCCGGTGCACCCAAGCCAAGGCCTAACACCATGTGCCTCCCTTCCTTCCGTCGCAAGAAGCAGGCCCCTGCCCCCGTCGAGCAAACCTTCAACGTCTTGAATCGCGACCTGACCCCTGCGGTACTCACCAAGCACAACGCTGTTCATGGTGGGCCGGCGAACACAAACAGCGCAGTCACGGAATGGTCGTACAACAGGACATCTGCCAAGTACACAGGTCCTGCCTACACCAGGCATAGTCCGAAACGCTATCGTTCGGACAATTACGGTTATGGGGGAGGCGGTTCCTATGGCGGCGATGGAGGTGGTGGGAGTTCAGGCGGCGACGGTGGTGGAGGTGGTGGAGGCGGAGGTGGTGATGGTGGTGGTTGTTGAGTCGCTTCGCAAGCTGAGACTCTATGATCTCTAAGAAAGTCGGCTAAGAAAGCCTCAATTTGTATAACTCGGTCAACCATGCATCTGTTAGATATAAAAATTGTTTTGCAAACCTGAGAACTGCATGACGGCAGACAGAGCCACAGTGGCTTTCAGACCACCTCGAAGCATCAATGTCCACCAATCGAAATGAAGTCACTGAAGACTTTCAGTACTAAATGTTCGTTTTTGAGGACCGATAGCCTACAGTGCAAATCCGTTGATCGATGGGAGTGATGCGATACGCCGTAGGTGTCTGGCCGTGATGAGCCCAAGTCTTTTAGGCGTAGAGCGCCCCAGGTTTGACTTTGGTCGACTAAACAAACCCCTGAGAGTTAAACTGCGGAAAGATTGGTGGTATATAAGAACACTTGAGCTCACACTCACCACATGCATGGGCTGGTCTCCGCCTTCCTTCCATTGGAGTCAAACATTGTGCGACCGTCAGCCGCACATTTTCGGTAGACACTTGCTTTTCTTTGCTCGGTCCCGCTTTGCCCTGGGCAGAATGACAGAAAAGGATCTTTCCCCCCAATATTGTCAACTTCATCTCGGGCAAGTTCCCGCCTTCCATACCTGTAATAATGATTTCAGTCAACCATGGGCCTCCCAATACGATAGAGTCGTATTGGTGAATACCCCAATCCGTCAGACGGTGTTCAACGTGGCTTATTTGCCCAGGTTTTTTGAGAGAGTTGTTTGCACGCGAAGGCGAAGTTTCGAATCTCACAGACATTGCTGGTCGTCTGTGGAAAGTTCATGAAAGTTTGAGTCTACGAGGATTCTAGATCGAGCTCGTACGACTAGCTCACGCCGGCGCCCATGATCAACTCTCCGGCCACTCAACCAGTGCTGACGGTCGATTCAGCTGCTGCAAGCCACCGAAAAAGCATCTCCAATCGCACTCACGATGCGTTAGATAGCGGTTCGCCTCAGCGGCGCCAGGTCTCAGGGCTGCTCGTGTTGTCTCTGAACAAGGATCATGAGACCAGAACGACAGGAACCTGACTTTGACCTTCATTTTATTAAGACCGCCTCCTTCGCCCGGGGCCACGCTTGCCCAGCATCCACACCTTCTGACCAAGTCGTAAACACCATAATCGTTGTCATGTCGATTAAAATCTTCCGGTCGAGTGCAATCATCGCTCTGGCTGGACTCATCGCAATTGCAACTGCTCGGTCGGCCCCCCCAGTCATCACATCTGCATACGAAGAGGTCAGAAAGGCACATGTCGCACCAAGTCATGTTCGCGGAGCGAACAGACGCCAGGCAGTGACCGCGGCCTCCGAGTTCACCATAACAGCTGCTCCAGACGCCACTTGCGGCTTTCTCTCAGGCTCTCCAGGGAATGCCATCACCTGTGACAATGGTAATCCTTGTAGCTGGGAGCCAAATGACATCAAAGCTATTTTCTGTGGAGTTGCAACGGATGCTGCAAGATTAACATGTTTGGAGATGGAATCCGCCACTGATACGGCGGTCTGTAATGACGTTTGCCAAAGCAACTCGTTTTATCTTCGTTGGTAAGCAAGAATATCCACCATGCCAATCAATAACTAAGCCGACCTACTGACCACGGCCGCGATACTACAGCACGGAGGCTTCGGCACCATATTGCCGCACATATGCCTTCCCTGGCGGGGTCCGAGACTACAAGTGCGCCCCGACGCCTGTGGCAGCAATTCAGAGTGTCGAATACACCTACAGCGATCAGACGGACCGCCAGTTCGAGACACAAACCCTCTCAACGGATCCTGAAAGCACTTCTCGCGACACCACAACCGCATCTCCATCGCAAACCTCTGATCGATCCACGCCCACCTTGACGTCAAGCCCAGACCCGACCACCTCCGCCCCAGCCCCAGAGAAGCGAAACAGCACGCCCGTCGGCGCAATCGTCGGCGGAACAGTGGGCGGCGTCGCCGTCATTGTCCTCCTGGTCCTCGGCGTCTTCCTTGTGCGCCGCCGCTCCTCGTCAGCGACCGACGTTGCGCCGGCATCAGCAGCAGCAGCAGACCACGGCCCCACGTCGCCCATGCAGCAGTACCAGCAGCAGGGCTATCCCAGCCCACCACCCCAGGGCGACGGCTACGCCGGCGCCGAGAACAAGAGCGGATTCGTCTCTCCGGTGCTCTCAGGGTATGCAGCGCCTGTATCGCCCGGGTACGAGGGCCACCAGGGGCTTCAGCAGCAACAGGACATCAATCAAATGAGCCAGCCATATGCGGCCGCAGGGCCACGCGGTACCCAGCAGTCTGCCGTGTACGAGATGGGGTTGGAGGGTGGACATCACAAGGGGCAGTTGCATGAGTTGCACTAGGTCGTCTGGGGAGGGATCGTGGGCCGAGGGTTGTGTGGGGTAAAAGCCATGACCTGTGGGGTTTGACAACGCACATGACGGAGATTATCTGCTCTGACTGAAGAATTTTTGTCTATGCCTTCAGTTTTGGTCTGAGGGGCGTGATATGCTTATGCGCCTTTTAATACCTCCCTGTCAAGCTCCATCGATCGTGATTGGATCAAGTAGTTGTTCTGGGGATAGGTTGACCGGTTTTCTGGGTACGAACTTATAGAAATGGGTTGAAATGACTGATTTCGCAAAAGCTCTAGAGTATTCGTGTAGGCTTAGCCTAAGCAAGCAGGCAGCAATCACGATTCGCGTCTCAACGTTCAAGCTGTATGTTTTGCATCGAGATTGCAATAGACATTCCATTTATATGTCTTGGAATTTTGTGGCCTTTCAGTGGTAGCATCCAGCTTTGGTATTGCTGCGTTTCCGACGCCACATAGAGGTTATCTGCAGAGCCGATGGTCATGAAACGTCTCGCTAAGTCATTGACTGAACCAGTTGAGGCTGACTGGAACCCAGCAAACTTGAGGACCACGTTTAGTATGTGTACCGGAACCTGGGATTGTATTCCCCCATCTCCCGGATTTCCTCTTCCGTTTTGCCTCTTACTTTCTCGTCTTCCTTCCCCTCATCACGCTTCTTGTTGAGGAACTTGAAGTATGCCCAGAATGACATGTATATAACCGATGACATGCAAACGAATGCCATGCTGATGGCGTGACCTTTGATGAATCGGGGTGAATCAGAAGTGGCATACAGCTGCGAGAAAACCCGGTCAGCGAACGATCTCGCCCAAAGTTCCACACTATGGTCCGTATCTCATAGGAGGATCTTACAAACGGAGCTGGTATGCCGGCTGAGTTTCCAATCGTGAGCTGTAGCCCAGAGGCAACTGTACGCTTTTCGTATCGGGGATTGTTCGAAGGCAGCCAGGCGAGCGGGATGCCAACAACAACGTAGAGGCCCATGGCGCCGAGGAAGCAGCCGAAATACTTTGCACCTCCGGATGCGTTGCTGACAAGAATAGCATACCCCACAGTACAAACGAGCCCGGAAACGACAGCAAACATGGCTCGTCTCTGCATGCGGTCTGACAGCCACGCCACAAGGGGGTAGGTGATGGCACCAGTGGCGTAGCAAGGAATTGTAAGAGCCTGAACTTGCTGCCTGTCCCAATCACCAAGACCGCTGATGATCGTAGGCAAGAATGTTGAATACCTACCGGTCAGGTCAGCTCGGATTCAACAGGTTGTAGAGTCCCAATCCTGAACAATACTCACCCGTAAAGGATCACGTCACCACCAAACTGTCCGAGACAGAAGAGCCAGATCTTGAGGTCCTTGAACCCAGCGATGGCATCCTCTTTGTGGAACTCATCCCCGGATTTTGTGTGACCGACTTGCCGCCGCAGGCGCGCATCAATGAGATCCTTTTCTGCGCTCGACAGGTAGTGGGCGGTATCTGGTGTGTCTGCGAGCCACCACCATATTGTGACGCCCAGGATGACAGTGGGGATGCCCTCAATGATGATGATCCAACGCCAAGCACGCAGACCGGCAACACCATCCATCAGGCCGATGCAGTAGGCAAGCAGGCCACCCATTGATCCGGCGATAGCGGCGGAGACAAAGAGATAGCCGATCCTGAGAGCGTACTCGCGCTTGGTGTAAAACATGGTCAAGTAGATGGTCAGGCCTTCGAGCTGCGTCATCAGCATAAGATTCTTAGAGTCGATAGTGTCGTAATGTATTACCTGGAAATAGACCACCCTCAAGGGCACCCAGGATTACGCGGCATGCTAGCAAGCCAGCATAATTTTGAACAATGCCGGTCAAGGTGGCCACTATGCCCCAGCTTACCGTCAAAAAGGCAAGGTAGCGACTCGGCGTGAAGTACTTGATGACGAGGTTTGAAGGTGTTTCGGACAAAATGTAAGTAACGAAGAGGACAGAAACAGCAATCTGGAACTGGTTTCCCTCTAGACCCAGGTCTTCCTCCAGACCGTACAACCGAGCATTCCCAATGTTGACACGATCCAAGAAACTGAGAAGGTATAGAAGCATGACCGGAGGGACAATCCAACGGTCAAGCTTTCTTAGTAATGCCTTTTCTGCCAATTCGTCTAAGGGCAAAGTTTCCCAGTCGGCAGCGGTATTCGGGGCTTCTTCGAGTCCGTTCTTCGTCGACTTAGTCGCCGATATGACAGATCCCCTGTGGCCGACGTCTCGACTCGACCGATCGTGTTTGACGTCCATCTTGGTGTTTGCAGATGAGTCTTGATTTTCTTCGCCTAGCATGTGGTACTGGAGGGGAGATTGTGAACAGTGTTGTTATGGTTGCACTGGTTCATAGGGACTGGGTGGCGCGTCTTGAAAAAAGACGTCATGCCGATCACATCCTAGATACTCGCGCGGGGTAGTGACCAGCGACGAGAGCTACGACGGTGAAATCCCCACGAACTGATCCACTCTTCCGATAAGGAACTGGGTCGGAAGCCGAGAGAAACATTCTCTAAACCAATGCGTTGAGGAATTGAGGGCCGACCCGGAAGAGCGTCTGCTAGTGAGAATTGGGCTTCCAAGCTTGCGTGGGATGCGCAAAAATGGATCCTCTCGCAATCTTCATTCCAGTACACTCATTTACGTCAGTCGAGAAAGAATGCTTGAATCATGATCGTAAAGGCATCATATGATGGCTATGTTCAAGGCCAAATATATGTGCCCTTTGCAGTCCGACATCAGGCCCGCAGCAGTGTCACGAGTCACGACCGCAAGCCAATAGTCGCATGGTGGTGCCTAGGAAACCCATTTCAAAACTTGATCACACGATCTAGTAGCTAATAATATGCTTGTTCCAGTCTATGAACTTTTACGACTACCCATGCGCTGGGTTTCCGAACTTTCAACCAAAAAGAGACTTGGAAGTTTTGTCAAAATGCTGGCTCCGGTTGACTACATCAGCTACATACTTGATGTAATAAAGCCTGCCTCTCTATTCCCGCCATCATTGGTAATGTTGATATGAGGTGATTTCTTAAATTGGTTACAGCGCCAGGGTGAACCTGTGAAATACGAGGTCCCAAGGACCCCAACATGGGCTCTCTATGACATGTCTCAAGGCAGCCATTTCGTATCATAATGCACATCTGGGATCGGCAGTCTTCCTATAGTTCTCTCCAAAGAGTTATATCCGTGTCAAAGCGTGGCAATGAGCCGAGCAAACAGGTCTTTCGTACGTAGTATTTGCAGCTACTAAGGAGGTGTAGGATAAGAAAATTTGGCATTCCGAGCCTCTGTATTCAGGAGAGCCCTTCGTAGCCATAATGCACGCGCTCTTGTAGTGCCTAACCTAGCCAGTCACCTGCACCGTGGTTCAGCAGATTTCTCCTGATAGTTCGGCTCGTCGTTTATATAGCATGGCGGACTTCATGTCGTGCCATTGGCGATTAACATACGAAAGCCATGACGAATGAATGGCCCAGATTCTGGGCAGTATGGAGCCAGGGTAAAGCATCTATGCGGACTCTGTCATCCAGCACAGTGAAAGAAGATGGAAACTCGACAGTACAGTGCTGTATATCGACAACTGTCAATGCTCCTTAGCTTGAGAGTTGCCTTGGTTAGAGGCCAAGGAATTAATCTGAGATAGCCAGATCCATCGTAGGTGGGACTGTGTATGTCAGTGCGGTTAATATCTTCATCAGCGCCGCTGCAGTCAAGCCCGATGCTTTCTTCCTACCAAGGCTCCAGAGAAAGCGAGCTCAGCCAACTCAACTTCCATGCGACAGATTGGCAGTTGCTGCAACATATGTCAGATAAACAACTCATCAACGAAATTAGTCTCCAGTCGGAAGGGGTCAGATAGCCAAGATCAATGACAAATCGCTGTCATGACATTCTGAACATCTGTCTACAAAAGCTGGTGTTTGTTATTGATTTCTACTTTTAGATATTCTTCATGATAGCCAGTGTTATGGAGTCACTGGGGATAGCGCGTTGTGACGGGCGCTACCGACGGTGTTGAGGAACGAAACCTGAGAACTCCGACGCATGCCGCCTTGTCGATTGTATGCTTTCTGGGGCTGGTACCTTGTAAAACAAAAAAAAAAGAATCTCCTTGCGTTAATTAGTATTTCATTGATGTGAGGTCTGACACGTATTCAAAAAGTCAACCAGGCGACCAGGCCAGACCAACATGGTGCGCCATAGATAGAGCGTCAGCCACGACCGTCTCTCAATATTGAACAGTAGCCGCGATTATCGCTTAGTTTTAAAATCGTTGCTTAGCACATCCTTGCTTTTTCCTTCCAACTTTCCAGCATGTCGTTGCGTGCTCGGCTGTGCGTCGCCAATGTCTTGAACGTTCAAAGGAAGGGGGGCTGTGACTGGCCTGATTTCCGTACCCCTTAATCATAAGACGGGCCTAGTACCCGGATCCAAGCCATAGCACAGCCTTGGAGACCACCAGTGAGCCGTTGTATTGAAGACGATCGACAGGCACCAACTTGAGCCGGAGACCAGCAATTTTTTTGACGCAGACTCGAGGTCATGGCGTCACCTTGCTTCTCGTTACCATCCAAGCCGCCCTCCTCCCAGCCATCGCCACCAAAAACGGGCGCGTAAGCAATAATCGCGCAAACACCAAGTCGACAACACCATGGCAGTCGTCAGGCCGAAATTCTACGTCACGAGACCTCTCAAATCGTCAGAGGCAGCAATCATGGAGTAGAAGCGCCACAGACAGGGCGTTCGGCCGGTCGACTGCATTGGATTGAGGCCAGATCTGCTGTAATATTCTGCCCTTCAGCACATGTTCGGTCGTTCTTCGGGCGCCGAAGCTCCCAGCGGTCGGCCCTACAGACGGACGACGTGGTAGCCCTGCTAGGTCTTGCGCAGTCAAATGGGGCAAAAGATCAGGGGATAGGAAAGCCTAGAGCGCGATCTGGCATTCTGACAGTTCTGACTCCACGATCACAAGTCTGGGGGAGCAAGATGGCGATTCCATCCATCCTCTCAGGTAGGGTACCTACATTAGTGGAGGTTCTCCAGTAGAGGGGGCGCTCAAGCCTTCATTTAGCGTACCGCGAATGCTGTGAAAGCTACGAAGCCCGGGCCATCCGGTACTCATCAAAGCAAATGGCCCTCGCGGTTGTCCCTCATCTGTGGCGCTTCACGTGATGACAAAAAGGCTCCGACCTACTGGAAGAGGCAATGGCGGAGTGTCCATCGAGATGAACAGAAGAGGGCGCAATAAACCAGGGCACGAGCGTGCGGAGAATACATTAACTCGCACATGCGCATAGCTCCCCACAGAATCCACTCGGCAGTGCTCCACACACTGAAGACTCGAATTGGTCCAACGGGACGAAGACACTGCGATTCTGTTTAGCCGGAGCAGGCTCAATCGGGTTACTCTCTAGGCTTCGGCTCGCTCCGAGCAATCCTGCGATCCATGGTCGTCGCTAACAGTCGAACCTGACACGCTGACAGCTTGGTAGGAAACAGGGACGTAGACGCGCCGCATGATAGGGCTCGGCACACCGCATCAGGGTGTAAGCAGATCTTTGACGAATCCGTTGGTCGATGTGAGGTACTTTCCCCAGCCCGTCCTATGGGCTATCGGACCGTTCTCCCCCGCGTTCATCAACATGGCGTCTGGTACCGGCAGCAGCGTCATGCCCGGTTGGTGCTGCTCATCGAGTCGCCTGTCCGCTCGTATATTGCAAACAAGCGCGTGAGCTGTAACGACGTATTTCGCGGCCTCACTGCCGCAGGCGTCCCGAGAACTCCTTGATACGAAATGCCACGTCGGCGCTAATGACAGTTAACTATAGCACAGGGACTACTCGGCTTCGTAGAACCTCGGGATTAATGACCTACTAGGCACCTTAACTTAGGGTGTGGTAAGCTGGAACTATACTCATATTTACTAGGGTGGTAAAAGTGATACTCATTGCTTAGCATGGTACTATAGAGGAAAGAGATTCTTATCTAGACTTTCTCTCTTCTTATAGGAGTCTTTTCCTTACTACTCATTTAAAGGCTGGTTATCTTAGGTATGAAAAGACAATTCAAAAGGTTTTAAGTACCTCAGGGGTTATAAACTTAAGACGAGATAATAAATCGTTTAAAGAACTTAGTCCATATTTTCGCTGAAACTAAAAGTATATAGATATAAATACTTGTGGATAATGTAATATAGTTTCTCCCTGAGAGCTTATGTACTAAGTAGACTCTGAAAGTAAACTATAAATCTCTTATCTACAGGCTGCAGTTTCACAGGTTGCCGGAGAATACCCATTTACTATTAATAGGTTACTTGAGAGAACCTTCATCGTATTTCGCGGGGACCTACGTATTTACCTAAATAGGCTTTTTAGGGCATTACGAAGGCTCGCGATAAACAACCCCTCCCCCCACCCCCCGCCGCCCCCACTCTAAAGTCGCACCCCCCCTTCCGATGTGTGGGCAACTTCTCGCCACAGAGCGTGCGAAAGGCAGGGGGGTGGCTTCAAGGAAGGCGACTTCGCACAGCGCGCCTCATGGTTATCGCAATGGACCGACGATGCAGATGCCTTCCCAGATCTGTGTATCCTCGGCTGCAGCGAAAACGCTTGTCCTAATACGCAATGGTTAGGCGATCGATAGTTTGGTTCCCGTTGCACATCATCATGCCCAGGGCTCCGTAGAGTCGCCGACGTTTCTAGCTTCCATGACTGAGGCTGGGTCTGGTCGTCACTCAGACCGGGTCATAACATCCCGGCACATGGGGCTCGTCACTTTTTTTTGCTTGTCTCACTCCCGGGGGAACATGGGGGCCCCCCTTCGCTCCGTAGAACCATGAGGTGGCTTTCCATCCAGTCGGTCCCCCTCCGAGTGCCCAGACTTTGAATATAAGTTCTGCCTTGGTATCCAAGGGGGGCAATTTGGATCATCGGGCCTTGTGAGACCTGCGGAGACACGAACACCTTGACGTGACTGCACCTTTGACGCCGACGAAGCCTGACGGACTCCTGTGCCACAGCTGATACTCGCAATATCGCCAACGAATAATCCTCAGCACACCACTTCATTGCCGTGGCCCTTGTGATCAAGCAATCGCCGCAACCGAATCGAACCTCAACAGCCTTGATCAGTCGATGGCTGACTAGGAACACTCGATAGTGATATCATACCCCAGATCGAGATTTACAACTTCCGTTTCTTCTTGGCATCCTGCCAGATCAGGTATCTCTCACGGCCTCTCTTCGAAGTTTATAACCCTGTGTCTTCTGGCTCGGTGGTACCCTTGGGTTGCACCATCACCGCACAGGACAACGTCCCGTTGAATCTGTCCTCTGCACAATTCTGTAGAGTTCGCAATGACGGTCAAGTGGTCAGGCAGCGGAGCGACTACTCCCAGCAACGACAGCCAAATTTTCGACGATGTCGAGAAAGGTCTGAGGCCTACTGCCGTCGAGAGCCTCCCGTCACCCGTTTCACCAATCCATGAGGGTATTACTCCGACTTCCAGCTTTCCCGCTCTGTCGCAGACTCTCCTACCAGCCTGCCATTTCCAAGAGAAGAATCCTGCGCCTGGGCCGCCTGCTGCCAAGGCAACCACAACCGTTCAACCTCGACCAAAGCCCAGTCGCTGGATCCTCTTTCGACTTTGGTTCAGCACCTATCGCAAGTTCTTCACCTTCATCGTGGCCCTCAACCTGACCGGCATCGTCTTGGCAATACTTGGTCGCTTCCCCTACGCCGAGAACCATCTCGGTGCTCTCTTGCTTGGTAATCTTCTTACTGCCGTGTTGATGAGAAACGAACTTTTCCTAAGGTTTCTCTACTTCATCTCTATCTACGGCCTTCGCAGCGTACGTACATCCGAATGCTAAATCTCAGTCGACAAGCAGATGCTGACGTTCCACGATTTAGTGGGCACCGACCTGCTTCAAGATTGCAGTAACCTCAGCTCTCCAGCACGTTGGTGGGATACACTCTGGTTGTGCGCTTTCCGGCGCTGCGTCAGTCAATGCCCTCATATAGTTTCTGTTCTTTCCATGCTGACGAGCTCCATCCAGTTGGCTGGTTTACAAAGTTGTCGACATTGTTGTCCACCGGGCCTCTCAACACGGCGCTGTCATCGCCACAGGCATCATCACCAGTATCCTCGTCATCATCTCCATTCTCAGCGCTTTCCCATGGGTTCGCAAGTGAGTTGCCGTTGCCACACCGCCCTTCGATTCTCACTTTCATTTGCTGACTTGGGCGAAGCAATCATCACAACACCTTTGAAAGGCACCATCGCTTCATCGGATGGCTTGGCCTGGCGGTACGTCTTGCACGTATAGGCACACCGATGCAAAGGCTAACACATCGTAGGCCACGTGGTGCTTTACCATTCTCGGCAACGTCTATGACATCAAGCGCGGAGAGTGGAGGTCGGACGCTCACTCTCTTCTCAGCGCACAGGAACTGTGGTTTGCTGTTTTCATGACCGTCTTGTAAGCTTCCGGACCCCTGCCCCACATGAATACTGTTGGGCTGTGCTAACACTCTACTACAGCATTGCCATACCTTGGATTACACTACGGGAAGTTCCTGTTGAGGTCGAGATTGTTAGTCGCCTCCGTCGTGCCGGTTGATATGACGCAACGCTGACAGTGTGCCCGGACAGCCGTCACCCAAAGTCGCGATCCTCAAGTTCGAGCGCGGCATGCAGCAAGGTCTCCTCGGCAGGATCAGCCGCACTTCCATCATGGAGTACCACGCATTCGGCATCATCAGCGAGGGCCGCAAATCGGGCTGTCACTACATGATCTGCGGTGTGCAGGGCGACTTTACGAAAGGCCTCGTGGCCGATCCGCCCAAGACGGTGTGGACGAGGGAGCTCAAGTTCGGTATGGCCCATCGCTCGAGACTGTGTACCAGCACGTACTGACACGATGCAGCCGGAGTCGGTCACGCGTCCGCCATGTTCAAGAGGGGTATCCGAATCTGCACGGGGACCGGCATCGGCGCCGCGCTGTCGACTTGCATCCAAAGCCCCAACTGGTGCGCCATTCACATGCATAATTTCAGGTTGTATTTACTGATGCTGTTCAGGTTCTTCATCTGGATCGGGTCGGACCAGGAAAAGACATTCGGGCCTACGATCAGTGGCCTCATCCACAAGCACATTGAGTCTGATCGCATGATCCTGTGGGACTCCAAACAGCGGGGCGGCCGGCCGGATACCTTGCAGCTCCTGCAAGACGTCTACAAGAGCTTCGGCGCTGAGGTCATCTTCATCACGTCCAACAAGCAGGGCAACGACGAGATGATGCAGGGTTGTCTTGCTAGTGAGTTGGCCTCTTCCGCATGCAGTCGGTATTCCGCTAACCTTGATGACAGCTGGCATGAACGCATTTGGAACGCTGTGGGACTTTTGAGTAGGTTGGACGAGAGATGACGCAGGTCGTGACGGCGCTGGAGAGAATTTGGGTTCGGGGGGTATCATGACACTTAGCGAGATGGGTAGATTTCTCCTTCATGTCTGTTGAGCGGGCACTGGTAGAAGTTCGACATGAACACATCATAGCGGGCATTTGATTTGGTGGGGAATAGAAATGATCTTATGAATAGTGTCTATCTTGCACGAGTCTCACTGCAGACTTGCTGTTGTTGGAGGTAGGCATGCGCCCATCTTGTTCGGAGTAGGACAGCTCTCATTCACTTTGGATGCAATATCATGTACGCACCGAAAATGAGGTTGATAATGGTTATATGCAGCGTGACGGCGCCGTAGACCTGATCGCCTGTGTTATCCTAACATGATGACATTGATGAAGTATATGTTCTGCTGGATGTGCAGGTGGTAGCTGTGCGCTCCGCATCCTCTCGAACACCATAGCTGGAGATCCCAAGACTACGATCTTTCACACAACTGTCTGCTTGACGCCTCTCAGCCGATGGTCACATGATATGGGTTCTCGCCATGGGTAAGGCTGATATTCAGCTAAGAGCAAGAGATGGCACGATCAGGTTGCAAACGTGCCGTATCCAGTCATACCTCTATGGCCGACTTCCGGTCCGCGAACCGCCGGATGTTTGCCAAACCTATTCTGAGACGCCCCTTATCATTACATATTTACGTCTGAATCAACGGTACAGGATGCTCAAGACCTTTCGTTCACCAAGCCGGATAGCTTCATTATTCTGTTACACAGATGGCAGTTTTGGCTGCATATCGATAGCTTGAAGCATTGCCCGGCACAACCACCGAGTGACTAAATACCAGCATCGTTGACTCTCTCTCTTTGGTAAATGATGACCAGCACGCAAAGCCGGAAGCCATCCTTTCTGTACTCTTGAACCTGTGTATTCAAGAGGTCGGAAATCCCGCCAGGACGTCCGGAGATCTTCAGGTACGCCTAGTCAATAGACAAGATCCGGGGAGGCGCTGGCGTAGCCTGCCCATAGGATTCAAAGTATCATCACGCTGGCCTCTCGCCTGGACTCATTCGTCTTACTCCTTTATTCCATCATTTTATTTACCCTAGTCTCAAGAATAGGTAGTCACGCTTCTGGAAGAGCGCAACGTCAGCGGCTGTTCCAGCTCTTCATCTCAAGGCATGCCATCAACTAGTGAGAGCGTAAGTCATGGGTGAGCAATCAATCGGATGCATGGTGAAAAATCGTCACTCTCTAACGCCTGTACAAGACCGCGTGGTCTCAAAGTCGATAACGCGGACATACTCGTCAGGGCATCTCGGCATGATCCTTCGCAAGACTCGATGTGCTTGATGCGCGGCCTACACTCCAAGTTGGGACAACTGACCGATAACGTCTCAGCCACAGCTTCCAGCGCAACACGGTGGGCGACTTGACGCCAAGACTACTGACGACAACGGCATGTCTGAGATGGTAGTTCCCGCGTGTGTACGAAAGGGATTCAGAGAGCTGCGGAGTAGCGGTGAGAAGATGGCCCTGACGGCATCCTTTTCACACAGAAGACCCGATTTGAGGCCTTCAACGGAATTCACTCAGATGGTGTGATCATTCCTTATCACACCGGGCTTGGCACCCAAGCAGCCAGATGAAACTCCATTGCAAGGTCCTGTGGTCCAACGGCAGAGGTGAGGCAGAAGACAAGGGTCGCATAGCCAGTGGCAACAGGACAATATTGCTTCTAGTGATTGTGGTTGGAGACGAAGCATTGTTGATGATCGCTGTGAAGTTCGGCGTCCGTTGGGGGCTTGAATCTTCTAGGTTATAAGCAGACTGGATGCGGTGAGCAGTGCCATTTTGATGCGAACATGACTGTAAAGTCGATCTTTTCGTGCTGATCCTGGCCAGTGGCTTTGGGCCGATCACATTTGATCATTTCCTCGTACAGAAGAGACCACGTCACCACCTTGACAGAGCCCGCGTGTGCATCAAGCAAGTATTGGCTATGTAAAATGTGCATTCTAAGCTGGATAAGAATCTGTAAGAATCTGCCAACTACGCCCCGGCATCGATGCCGCGGCATGACAATCACGGCACTGAGTCATCCCGCGACGGCCTTGGAGACTATCGCCGGGCAGCTAAGTGCCGAGTCAAGGAAAAGAAGCGGGGGCCCTCCCGACGCGATACCATGTTGGGGGGACCAGATTGACACACTCAGGGCTAATTGGCCCGTGCCCCGCTTCGGGGTCCCGGAAGTAATAGGCTCCGGAGGCGTCTCCCGAGCCCGTTGTTTGCTCGTTGCCCTCGCTAATCGAAATCAGGTCTCAGGGTACGAACTCTTGTCTCGAAAAGCATTGGTGGTGTCACTACGGTATGAATCATTTTGTTGCAGAACAGACAGGGTCGATTACCCACACGCGCGCTCGCGTTTGTTTGATGCCAGGGCTTGGCTCCGTCAACCGATACCGACTCTTTTGAGGGGGAAAAATAAATAAATAAAAATGGTTGCTAACCTTGTCTTTCAGTCGCGCTGCCACGCATTGCCTCTTAAGTGAGGCCACACCGTACGTGACGACAGGGACCATAGCCACCAGCACGAGATATGGGCGGGGGTCGCCCAGACGTTTCGGATACGGACAGTCGAACGGGGTAAACCAAAGTGTTTCCGGCGGAATCCGCGGAGTCAGTTGTGCATGACCCCGTTTGCTTGGCCGCCTCAGAACCCAACCGTCAATGTGGGAAAAGTGGGTGGCGGCCGGCAATACGGAGAAGGGGCGTCCTTCGACGAACGGCCGCTGTATTGATCAGCCCGGAGGAGAAAATGGCGCACACCTGGGCAGCTGAGTCGATTAGCGTCGGGAGGGGGGCGGACAAGTGAGGCGATGCCGGAGCGTGACTCTGTTTTCGGCGCCACTTGGGCTGATGGGCAAGGTGCCACTGACCATTTCCACTCTGAAGAGCCGGAGGGGAGAGGCGCGCTCGGTTTGCGTGTCGCCGTGGTGGCACCCACACCGGCAACATGTGGACAGCCGCCCTGGGGCAGCAGGCGCCAGCCATTGGCTGGTCCTACATGCACCTGCGCGGCATGGGTATGGAAAGCAACGGGTGGCGGGCGACGGTGTTTGAGCCCGAGGGGACCACGATCGGCCTGAGGCTCGCTCAGGGGGCGTTCCAGGAGGGGAAGGCAACAGAGGGAGAATGGTGAGGGGGGGGGGGTCCCAAGGAAAATTCAACGCCCTTTGACCATCGACTGCTTTTGCGTGGGCGCGGTCGAGGCCGATGCAGGTCGAAATGAAATGGCGTTCTTTCCAGTGCACTCGTTATGGATATTTGAACAGAAAGCACCCGGTCCCTCCTAAAATCTACTCCGTTGACCGGGCCTAACTTACTCCACTGATGATCGTTCGCGGCGAAGACCGAGGCAAAGGTCGGCGGGCCGTGCAGACCCAACAGAGCTTCCACACGGCGAGGATAACACAGGTCCCGGTCGCATGGAGGCCCAAGGGCGGCATCGGTTCCTAGACCAGTCAGATCTCCACCTTATTCAGGGAGACTGCTTGCGGCAAAGAGAAGTGAGAGGCTCACGTTGCGGGCTGAGTGCTTTGGACACATCGGGGGACGACTCGGCAGGCTCGGCAATACGGGAGGGCAATCTTAGGGCACGCTCCGTGACGGGGTGGGATTGTTGCTGTAACTCCGAGGGTTTGGCGGGGAATGGTGTGGGTTTGATGGATTGGGTACTCGGCAGGGCGTCCGAATGGCCTGTCCGAATGGCCTGTCGACAAGGGTCGGCCGCGCTTTTTCTTCTTTTTTTTTTTTTTCTTCTTGTCATTTTACCCCGATGAAAGCGAAAGACAACCGAGTGACTCGTGGTCGCTGGTCGATGGCAGTTGTCGCGAGTGGATAGAGAGATCATGGCAGAACGGGCATGGTGCACCGTCGGAAGGAGATGGCGTTTGGCGGGGGGACTGGCTCGGGATCTTGGGCCCTAGTGGCACATGCTGGAAGAAAAGGGGCGGGGGCTGTCGACGTGGCCCGGCCGGGGGGTAACACACATGGATGGAGGAGGCATAGGCCGGCTGAAATGTACAGAGACTATCATCTGTATGGACGACTCGGCTGGCATTACACACAGAAAGGCCCATCGGTGTCACACAAGGCAGAAAGCAAGGCGACAGGCTTGCCATTTCGAGGTCGTTGGGTATGCGCTGTGCGCTGTCCGACGCCATTCTTGTGGTGTCGGGCGTCCTGATTCTGACGGTACACGGGAGTATTGTCTTTCGCCGCGAGGCAAGGCGCAGGAACAAGAGTGTTTGTGGCCGTCTGGGCGTTTGTCGAGGAACGTTGGGGGGCCGGCCCCACTCGACAGGACCGCCGAAGACTACCTAGTCTGTGGACAACTATACACTCGGCACCTCTACCTACCCTACCTTCGTTGTGATTGAGATTTCATGAATTGATGAAGATAGCCTGATGTCGAGGAAATGGCTGGAGACGACGAGACCTCGATGCCGGGACAAAAAAGACGCCATGAAGCCGTGGCAAAGTATAAATAGGAGGCGTGACTGGTTCGAGGGAAGATATATCGCCAGCACCCGTCTATCATGCGATCGATCGGGCGACGGATGGCACAAGCGCTTTGAGGATGCGCGACATGGGAACAGGCTGCGCCCGTGGTGGTGTTGGCCAACATTCGGCGGGGACGCAAGAGGGTGCCGAGCCTGTCTGGGATCTGGGGTCCGGGGTCCGTTTGTCTGGGTCCGTTTGTCTGGGTGTGGGAAAGGGTCGAACACGTTCGCTGGTGGTGGTGTTGGCTTCGGAGATGGGTTTCCTCCGGGAAAGGGAGGGAGACAAGACGAAGGACGGCATGAAACGATGATTCCTGGAGGAAGCAATTGTGAGTAGTAGGAGGAGACCGGTGTGATTGTGCCGCTGCCGACATGAGGCCACATCGATCGCGGACGCCTGCTCCTGGTCCTGCTCCTACTCTCTCGTGCTCTCTCCTGCATTTTTGCCGCGCTGGCAGCCACCACACCCTATCGGAAACGGAGCAAAGAGAGAGCTCCTGGTGCCGGCCCCTTGGCTGTTGTGACTATTGATACCCCATTTCGCATTTCAATGGGGAGGACTCGGTCGCTTCCACCAGGTCTAGAGTCGGAAAAATGCATCTTCACGGCATTGTGGGCAAAAGGTTAGGGGACCGCCGGCCGACAAGTGCATAGTACCAGGCGACGGATGAGCCGAGAAGTAGCAGGCCATAGGTGACGGGTGGGTGAGCAGAGTGTCTGTCCCATTCTAGCCGGGCTAGACCGCCCGATGAAGCTGCAGGGGCGTATTTTGCTTCCTCCCCTTCCCCAAGGCAGGGAGCCAGGGAGCCAGGGGAGGTGACCACTGCACCCGAGAGTGGCCGCCGTTTCCGCTTGCCATTTTCTGCCCAGTGCCCGCGTCGTAGGCCATCGGGGGGGGGGGGATTCACGCGAAAGTGGGCGACGCGGTGGTCCGGGCGCCCTCCGAACTCACACCTTGTTCATTTCGCGCATGGGGCCGGATGAGTAGGTTCCCACTGGCTGGGGGGGGGGGGCTGACTGACGGTTGCTTCCAGGTCGACCGGACCGGTCTGTGGTCAGGTATGTATCTGGCGCATTGCTTCTTTGTCGGCGGGCTTGTCAAGTCACCCCCCATCGGCGTACAGTTTTTGACGAGGGGAGGAGAAGGTCCGTCGGCGATGGCAAGCAGATGACGGTGAGGCGCCAAGAAGAAAGTGGAGGGTCGAAGACAATGGTGGACGGAAGGGGGATCCACGCTTATGCTCGGTCGGCGCGGCGGATTCCACGGAGGTTCGGTTGGTCGCCTGGGGCTGGGGGTGTCGAGTCCCCCCGATCCGCGACGCGAAGCAAAGCCCAATTCATCGGAGGCTTTCACGTGATGGGATGGGCAGGGCCGTCAACTCTCTCGTTGGTAAATGAAACCAAGCAGACCGAAACCCAGGCCCATGGCAGCCATTTGGTGTATGGTCGTGACCGGCCAGTCCCTAGGCAGCACGCCAGGCAGATGAGGTGTTGGGAGGTGGGCTGGACTCGACGGGTTGGTGCAGAAGCGAGCCAAAGCAAGGACAAGCGAAACAGAACCACGGTCGGCAAAGAGAAGGCGACAGCGACGGGCAATACACTCATGCCGATATATGAGGAGCAGGCTCTCTTGACTGACGAAGTTTCCGAAAATAGAGGCACAGACTGGCAGTGGCAGTAGCAGGCAGGCAGGCAGGCAGGCAGCACGGGCACGGAGCACGGGCAAACGCGCAAGCTGGCAGGCGCTCTCCCCCCCCCCCCTCCTCTCTCTCGTCAGCGGCTCAGCCGATCGTCTTGGAGCAGGGGCCACAGCAGAGGAGAAGCAGGCAGAGCAGAAAGAGGCAAGCAAAGCACGAGACGAGACATGACAGGCAAGGCAAGGCAAGGCAAGGCAAGGCAAGGCAAGGCAAGGCAAGAAGGGCAGGCAAGGCAGGCAGAGCCGGCACCGCAGCCGATCCGCCCGTGCCTTCCCAAAAAGCTGGGCTGTTCCAGAGCTCCACCTTTCTCCCCTAGCGCCCAGAAGGTCCGCCCGACCGTGTCGCCCTCAGGCCCCCTCCCCGC